>NW_016107376.1:1675451-1703119 GCF_001604975.1 Cebus imitator
TTCCATATTAAAAAATAAATAAAATGAAAAGAAGATATAGGCCAGGCATGGTGGCTCACACATATGTAATCCCAGCACTCCAGAAGGTGAGGTGGGATGAATGCTTGAACCCAGGGGTCTGAGACCAGCTTGGGCAACATAGTGAGACTCTGCCTCTCTACAAAAAATATAAAATAAAAATTAGCTAGGCATGTAGTCCCACCTACATGGGAGGCTGAGGTGGGAGGATTGCTTTGAGCCTAAGAGGTTGAGGCTGCATTGAGAATCATGCAACTGCATTCCAGCCTGGGTTACAGAGAGACCCTGACTCATTAAAAGAAAAGGGAGGGAGTGAGGAAGGAGGAAGAGATGGAGATGATATAGTGAGAAAGGCCCCTTAAACTGAATACTTTATACAGAATAAAAAGAAATGAGATGAAGTCATGCTATTACAGCAGGAGATAGATCCAAAATAAACTGCGACAGGAAGGTTGAAATTAGATTACAGAGATGACTTTAAAATTAGGCAAACAGGCTGGGTGCGGTGGCTCACAGCTGTAATCCCACCACTTTTCGAGGCCAAGGCGGCTAGATCACTTGAAGTCAGCTCAAGACCAACATGGCCAACATGGTGAAACCCTGTCTTGACTAAAAACACAAAAATTAGCCGGGTGTGGTAGTGTGCACCTGTAGTCCCAGCTACTTGGGAGGCTGAGGCAGGAGAATTGCTTGAACCTGGGAGGCAGAGGTTGCAGTGAGCTGACATCAAGCCATTGCTCTCCAGCTTGGGTAACACAGTGAAACTCCGTCTCAGAAAAATAAATAGGCTGGGTGCTGTGTCTCACGCCTGTAATCCCAGCACTTTGGGAGGCCAAGGCAGGCAGATCATCTGAGGTCAGGAGTTTGAGACCAGCCTGACCAACATGGTGAAATCCCATCTTTACTAAAAATACAAAATTAGCCAGGTGTGGTAGCACATGCCTGTAATCGCAGCTATTTAGGGAGCTGAGGCAGGAGAATGGCTTGAACCAGGGAGGCGGAGGTTGCAGTGAGCCGAGATTACGCTATTGCACTCCAACCTGGGCAACAAGAGTGAAACTCTGTCTCAAAGAAATAAAATAAAATAAATAAAAAATAAATAAATACAAGTAGGTAAACAGACAATGAATCTGAATATAAACTGAGTTGGGCTTAGAAGGGGATAAATGGAAAGAAGGCCATGTGGCAAAGGAGGAATGGACAGAGGCTGGGGGGCAACTGTGAGTGATTCAGAGAAACATGTCGGGAATTACTTAACACCTGTAACTTCTTGTATTATAATGGACACACTGAAGCTTTTAAGGGACTCTTCAATGTGAAGAATTTTCAAAAAGCAAAGTGACAGGGGCCATTGTTCTTTGCAGTAATTTTGATATTCTTGTAGAGATCACTCATTAAAAGAACATTTCATGCAAATGGTATCAGTAATGGATATCTCTTTCTGGACCCATGCTAAGTCCTCCAAAGTTTCAGTCATTTCAAGAACCACTCTTTTGAAATACTTGAAGTACACATGGATTCACTAGAAACTACTTTGACCTATTCCTCAACAATAACTACCCTTTTCACATCTGGAGTTAACTGTCAGCTTTAAACTACTAACAGCTCTGATGTTTAAATTAATCATATGCAGCAATGTCATTTGTCCCTTACTTTTTTTTTTTCCTTTTTGAGACAGTGAGACTCAGGCTGGAGTGCAGTGGTGCTATCTCAGCTCACTGCAACCTCTGCCTCTTAGGTTCAAGCCATTCTCATGCCTTGTCCTCTGGAGTAGCCGGGACTACAGGCGCATGCCACCATGCCTGGCTAAGTCTTGTATTTTTAGTAGAGATTATGGGGTTTTGCCAATGTTGGCTATGCTGGTCTCGAACTCCTGGCCTCATGCGATCCTCCCACCTCAGCCCACCAAAGTGCTGGGATTACAGGAGTGAGCCACTTAGTTTGACCCTTCCTTTACTTTCTAACTTATTCTGGTTTCAGAATGTTATTTTACGTTATAAAAATATAATAAGCTATCCTTTATACTATTTGCTTACCAACATCTTCTGCATCCCCAATAAAATAATTAAGTGCTACCACAAGTGCTGATTATCTATGATATGGCATCTTAGTTTACTACTTACACATTGCAATGGAATATATACTCACAAGCACACATGCTATTATAATATAAATCTACAACAATATAGTTATTTTTATTTAAAAAAGAAACTTAGTTCACAAAAATTCTTCACATTACATCCTTGTCCACCTCCTCCCTCCCAACTCCAATTTTTAAAAGCTTTCATTTTAGAAAAAATAATGGGTTAGGTGTACGTCTTTGCAAAGAACAATTAAATGGATGCAACTGTGAACTCATACTCTCAAGGATAAATCTCTCTAAACTGTACTGAATAGCCTTAAAAGAAAATCTGCCTCTACGAAGAAATAAGAGCAGAAATAGAAGACGAATATATCCAGGTTTGTTCCCCAGGTTAGCTCTGAACTTACAAGTGACAGAGAACTTGGAGAGATGATTTATAAATCCACTTTTTTAAAATTAAAATACAATCTACCACCATTTAAATGTTCAATTCATGTTATAAGAAAATTTTAAATTAAGTTATACTTAAAAAATGTAAAATATTTTATTCCTCCCTGAGTCAGGGTCTCTTAGAAAGCTGTGAGATCTTAGGAAAATCTATATAATTTCTCCAAGTGTCAGATTCCCCCAGCCTGGAGACATTAAAATATGGTGAAGATGGGCCAGGCACAGTAGCTCATGCCTATAATCCCAGCACTTTGGGAGGCTGGGGTGGTTGGATCACAAGGTCAGGAGAGTAATGCCATACTGGCTAACATGGTGAAATCCTGTCTCTATAAAAATACAAAACATTAGCTGGGC
Organism: Cebus imitator; assembly: GCF_001604975.1. Taxonomy (NCBI): domain Eukaryota; kingdom Metazoa; phylum Chordata; class Mammalia; order Primates; family Cebidae; genus Cebus; species Cebus imitator. The sequence goes on from NW_016107376.1 coordinate 1,678,354, forward strand.
ATGGTGGCACAGGCCTGTAGTCCCAGCTACTCAGGAGGGTGAGGCAGGAGAACTGGTTGAACCTGGGAGGCAGAGGCTGCAGTGAGCCGAGATCGCACCACTGCACTCCAGCCTGGGTCACAGAGCGAGACTCCGTCTTAAAAAAAAAAAATTTGGTGAAGATGAATGGAGAGAGCCTGGCCAGCAGTAAGCATTCAACTTACTGCCCTCAATAGTCTTTCTTTTTGACTTTTCTTCTATTCGAAAACTCAAATTTGGTCACGCCTGTAATCCCAGCATTTCGGGAGGCTGAGGCAGGCGGATCATGAGGTCAGGAGTTCCAGACCAGCCTGGCTAACACAGTGATGCAAGATTCTTTGAACTGACTGCACCATGGACTACATCATAGTCAAGTCATGGTGACCCCTGTGACTCACACGTACAGCTCCAGATGGCCTACCCGAGCCGGAAAGTCTAAGGTAACAGAAAAACCACAAAGGGAGAAGAAGAGCTAGCTCCTGCAGCTCCTGATAACCGACCTTGAGAAATTTTACCATTATTCCTGCCTCTACTGATAAATCGACCTGTGACACGGGACCCTGTGGCCTGATTAATCCACCCAAATTCCTTACAAGGGATCTTATTAAAAGGCAACTGTCAACATGGCCACGTGCAGCCTATCTACTTTCTATATTTACTCTTCGGTCCTTCTGATTAAAATTCAAAATTAATTTTAGCATACCTCTGTGTTTGAGTAATATGTGTTCCACGATGACCGCAGGGACTCCTGACCACCAATATCCCACATAAGAAAATGAGTGTTCTTCACAACTATTTCTTCAACATTGCTGCCTATGGTTGGAGAAGTATGAACCACTTCATTCATTAAGCTGTTAAAAGACAAGACAGCATAAAAGCTCTTATAAATCTTGAGAACCTGAAGCAATTTTCATCTCTGTATTTTTAAGATCAATCAACCTTCTGCACCAATGATCCTTAGCATGAAAATTAGAAACCTGGAGAACATTTGTGCGAATAAATAGCTAAACAACTTCAGAAGAAAGACTTTGTTTTTGGTTTTTATTTGTTTTTTTAATGGAAGGAATTGCAAGCTTGATGGGAAAGGAAGGAAACAGTGTGGCGTGAATTTGCATTTCTGTGGCCTAAAATTGCCACACCACCATGCCCTGCTATCAGTTAGATAAGACCCAATGTCCCATCCCATCTTCAAACAGCAAGTTTTTAGGTGACTGTGATGCCAATACTTGCAAATTAGCAAATATTGGATAGTAGGCTATCCACAATTTTGAAGACTAAGTTGAGACTTAGCCACAAAAATTAGTTCAGGCATATTAATCTAAAGTAGTCCTAGGAAGAAGACCATGGGCAAGTGAAAATTTTAATTAACCCTAAATATATTTAGAAGACCAGGCGTGGTAGTTCACGCCTGTAATTCTAGTATTTCGGGTGGATCACCTGAGGTCAAGAGTTTGAGACTAGCCTGACCAACATGGCAAAACCTCATCTCTACTAAAAATACAAAAATTTGCAGGGCATGGTGGCGGGTGCCTGTAACCCTAGCTACTCAGGAAGCTGAAGAAGGAGAACTGCTTGAAGCTGGGATGTGGAAGTTACAGTGAGTGGAGATCGTGCCATTGCACTCCAGCGTCGTCAACAGAGCAAAACTGTCTCAAATACACACACACACACACACACACACACTCTCTCTCTCTCTCTCTCTCTCTTAGAATACTGATGCTTATATCCCTCATATTATCATAATCATTGGTAAGGCTACATTTATCAATTAATTCAACAAATATGCCTTTGCAGGTAATGTGCCAGTACTGTGTTGGAGGAGGCATGCAATTCTCTCTTGGGTTTTATGTATATTTTTGAAGCCATATATATAAAATTATTTCAACAAAGATGACAGGTTTCTGAAATGTTTACATGTGATGTTTAAAAGCTATTTCATATTTAGACACATAATAACAAATGAATGAAAATGTTTTCAAGAAAAACAAGTAGTTATTCAACTGTGAAACAACAAACCTTAAGTCAGTAGCTTTTTAGCAAAGTAGTTGACAAATGCGTTAATCACTGGCTACTTCTGGTGAGCTACGGGCTATCTTCCAATGCAAGATGAGTGGCAAGAGGTAAGAGCCACATAGTGGTGCAAAGAAATGTGTATGTATTTTGTTAAAGTGCTTGGTAGATCCATTTCAATTGCTTAATAAGGCTCATTTCATTGGCACTGAAAGGATAATGGAAAGTACTCTAACAAGTGGCATTTCCTAAGGTATTTATAGATTTCTCTGAAAGTCTCAAGGCTCTCCCTCTTGCAAGCAACTACAGCAATATTTTCGGAGTGATCACATTTCTTTTGACTTGACAAGTCTGGCTATGTTAAACAATTCCAAAACTATTAGTTAGGAGGGTAGCAATAGCTTCCTAGAGGTATCAATTTATTTACATCAACCCCAGTGTTGGAAGAACTAAGTGAAATCCACTTTATCATCTCACCCCGCCTTTATTTATTTTAGTTTAATATTAAGTCTTTCTTTCAAGGCCAGAAAACAATTTCGTGTTTGTGAAGGCTTTAGCAAATATACAACTGTTTATTTCACTCACTTTTCTATAGATTGTGTTTAGTAAAATTAAAAAAAAAAAAAAACATATAATTATAAACATATTAGTTTCATTAACTAGTGAAAACTGTTTAATACACACCCATACTTACAATTGGTAAAGAATGGTGGTTTTCCCTGCATTATCCAGTCCCACTATAATTACTTTGTGTTCTACGAAAAGAAAGCAAACCATAAACATTTAACACTGTGGCATTACTGCAATTACATGCTTTCAACAATGATTATTAGTTAGCTCATTAATGAGAATCATTCACAGAATATCCATTACTAGACTGTTAAAATACAGAAAGAAATGTTATGATGTTAAGGCTACCTAGGTAAAGTAAGACATCAATTATCATCGATTCTCTGTCTAGTTCTCTTGTAAAAGAACGTGGGAGATGGGCAGGCAGGAAACACCAGAGAAGTTGGTCACTTGTACTGCATCTAAGGAGGGGAGACCCAAATATTAATCTAGGCAAAAATTATAACCTAAAATGTAAGTGTTTTAAAAAGCCTGTTTTACACACCTTTTTAGCTCTGTACCAATCAAGTTAGCTTTTTATCAAATTGTTTTCACATCTGTAAATTTTCCCACCTATGTGTACCAAGATCTGTTTCTTCCTCTCACTTAAAAATCCCATTAAAAGCTTAAAATTGAAATGTTTCATCTGCCACAAAGATATATGTATACTCTCAACAAGTTTTTATACAATCACTTACTGTTTAACATTTTTTTTTTCCAGCTGGATGCTACAGTTCTTTTGAGCAGATTCTGTTTCTGCTCTTCGTACAACTAAAACCTCTTCAGTTCTTTCTTCTTTTGGGTGCCATGCACTAGTCACCTCTTTTCATAAGCAGTTGCTATAGCTCATCTAATTATTCTGTTAAGTGGTACATATTCTGCAATGTCCTTTGAATACAGAAAACACCCCAGATGCCATCTTTCCTAAATTTTAACTTATGCCAAGTATACTAAAGATCCCCTTCTCCAAAGCAGAGGAATGCTTAAAAGGTTACACGTTAACATCAACAGTGCACCTAAGGAAGTTGCCACAGAACCACAACACAGTCGATTTGTAGGCAACGATTTGGCACATCTCATATCAGAACCCTTCTCTTCTTGATGACCTCTGGTGAATGTCAACATTATGGTCATACAATCAACTCTCAGCTCATATTCCTATTCTAAAGTCATAATACTTCATCAGCCAAAACAAGAGCGATCAGGAAAAGTTATGTTCTTGAGATGTGCAGGTCGTCTAATGACCTACAGTCTTGGTACAGCCTGTAACAGTTGAGAATAAACAGATATGGTCTTCTGGGAGGGCTCTTTTCACCATGGCAGAAGCTGTTTTGTAAAACAAAACAAAACAAAACTTGTTGCTTAGTATAACTCATTATAATTCTCTCTTCCTCTCTCTCTCCCTCTCTCTCTTCTCCCCACCACTCTTTCTTTTGAGACAGGGTCTCACTTTGTTGCCCAGGCTGGAGTGCAATGTCATGATCAAGACTCATTGCATCCTTGACCTCCCAGGCTCAAGTGATCCTCCTACCTGAGCCTCCTGAGTAGCTGAGACCCCAAGTGCATGCCACCATGAACAGCTACATATCCTCTAATTTCTAATGAAGCCAATCTTTACGTATTATCCTGTTTGCAATCCCTTAAACTACAAGAATATGTAACAGTGGAGGAACAAACAGATTACCTGGCACTAAGCATTCTAAATTTTGGTGACAGCTAGAAGCCCCACCTACCAAGCATCTAGAGAAAACAAGATGCTTGAGGTGGTGAGAAGGAAGCCACTAGTTTAAAGATAAGCAAAACCTGAATGCAGATAATCCTGTTGGGAGAAAGGAATGGACGGATAGTACCAGATGGCTCCTTGTTGAAGCAACTCAAGTGAACACCCAGGTCATTTTCAAACAATCCTGCTCCTCGCTTCACATTTTGTATTATGATGCTTCACATAATACTGAAGGCCTGTGATGGTAAAACTCACCAATAATGCACTATTTTGAAAGGTAGGTCCCTACCGTGAAGGAATTTTGGGTTAAGACAGCGCTATTACTGTCAGTTATAGTAAATCAGAATGTTTTAGGCCAGGCACAGAGGCTCATCCCTGTAATTCCAACACTTTGGGAGGCCAAGGAGAAATTATCAGTTGAATCTGGGAGTCTGAGACCAAACTGAGCAATACAGTAAGACATCATCTCTTAAAAAAAAAAAAAAAAGGTTAGCCAGGTATGGTGGCACATGCCTATAGTCCCACCTACTGAGGAGGCTAAGGCGAGAGGACGGCTTGAACCCGGGAGGTCAAGGTTACAGTGAGCGTTGATCGGGCCACTGCACTCCAGCTTGGGCAACAAAGTGAGACCCTGTCTCAAAGAAGAAAGAAAACAAAACAAAAGAAAAGAAGAATGTTTTAACAATGTGTCTACATACTATGAGACAGTCACCTGAGACATCGTATTTCACTAGAAATCTCTCTCTTCTAAGAGACCAAGCTGTATTCCTTCCCCCAATAAAAGGCTAAGAATAGTGCTTCCAGTGTTACTAATCTATGCATATCCAGAGCCCCACACGATGCATGTTTATTTATACTAACTGAAGAAAAGGTCCAATCTAATAGTTTTTGTTTAATTTTGATCAAGTGCGTGCACGGAAGTTTCTCTGCACTCTTGGCTGTGGTGTTTGTTCTTTTCTTTTTCTTTTTTGGTAATGAGACATAAAGACTAAATATATAGGATGGGTATCCAAAAGAAAATTAGTAAGAACATTTACTTGTGGAAAAATGCAGGTTAAAAAAAAAATGAATGACTTCAATAGACTAACACCATGGGAAGAAGAGTATTAAAGGAGCACTAAATAGTAGCAGTGTTAAAAATAAATAGTGAAATGTGTCCAAATTTATTCTAACACATTAAAATCTGATATTGTTAAACTGTGTAATAAAATGACCAACTTATAATTTTAACACATAAGAAAGCCTAAAAAATATGAGTAGAGATTGCCACCTTCTAGGTTTATTACAAGTCTTATACATAGACAGTGTGTAAACAACCAAAAAAAATCAACCAAACAAACGAAAATATCCAACTTGGTAACTTAGACCATTTGGAATCTAGCACAGAAGTCTGAATTATTGCAAGGAGAAAAGCAGTAAAAAGCTAGATGATACGATGTCACATCTAAGACTTGAAGGCCTAGAGAGCAATGATGAATAACCAAGGAAGACTGGCTCTTGAAAATAAACAAAAACCCACAAAAAACTAACTGTCCCTACATTACACTGACTATAGGATCATAAGATTTGCTTGGGACAAACCACAGAACTTGAGATATATTCCTGCCCTCTCCATGCCTTCCTCTCCAAATGCATATCTGAAAACCTGACTCCAAGATAGCACAAAACTGCTGACCTGGAACACCTTACTCATTTTTTTTTTTTTTTTGAGACGGAGTTTCGCTCTTGTTACCCAGGCTGGAGTGCAATGGCACGATCTCGCAACCTCCGCGTCCTGGGTTCAGGCAATTCTCTTGCCTCAGCCTCCTGAGTAGATGAGATTACAGGCACGCGCCACCACACCCAGCTAATTTTTTGTATTTTTAGTAGAGACAGGGTTTCACCATGTTGACCAGGATGGTCTCAATCTCTTGACCTCGTGATCCACCCGCCTCCGCCTCCCAAAGTGCTGGGATTACAGGCTTGAGCCACCGCGCCCGGCCACTTATTTTATAGATAAGCAAACTGAGGTCCTAGGAGTTAAGTAATTTTCTCTAGTAAATACAGGTAGAGGATGACACAGTGAAAGCTAGATTTCCCTGCTCTTTCTGCTATGCCATATTAACTTCCCTCTGCAATTCTCTGGCCTCTCCCCACTCCCACTGCAGTACCCACAATCCAGAACACCTAAAGTGTTTCAGAGCAGCCGCGCAAATCTGATTATTTAACCATTCAACATTTACTAAGTTCATTTAAATGCCTGTGGTATTTGTGATTAAGATGAAGAAGGCAAGGACTCTGCCCTCAAGAATCTTATAAAGTTGAGTATGTAAACAAGCACTTACAAAATAGTGTAATTACTACAAAGTAATAGATACAGAAGTATCACATAATAACATTCTTAAGGATGAGATCTAGAATCCAAGGCTCAGATACCAGGAAAAAAAAATGTCAATAATAAAAGGAATATACCAGTGTTTTACATGCAGTACGTAAGTTTATCCTCATAATCATTCTAAGGGAAAGTGATATTATTTCTCATTTTGCAGATGAACAAATTGAGCCTTGAGTTGAATAATGTGCCAAACGTCATAATGCTGGGAAGTAAAGGTAATCTTTGATTCCGGAGGTGGAGCTCTGGGCTATTACACAATGTCTCACTAACCTGGTCACTTTTAATACTATTTATATAATAATGGCAGGCAGCAAAGTAAAGACAGAGAAAAGGCCAAGCACAGTGCCTTAGGCTTGTGATCCCAGCACTTTGGGAGGCCAAGGCAGGTAAATCACTTGAGGTCAGTTCAAGATCAGCCTGGCCAACATGGTAAAACCCAGACTCAAACAAAACAAAACAAAACCAGAGAATGAATACTGGGGTGGGAAGACTGATAATTATTTATTTATTTCATATTTAGAGTTAGGGTCTCACTCTATGACTATAGCTCTCTACAGCCTCCAACCCCTAGGCTCAAGTGATCCTCCCACCTCAGCCTCCTGAGTAGCTGGGATTATAGGAATGAGCCACCCCACTCAGCAAGAGTACTATTTTTGACAAATTGGTCGGAGTAAGCATCTCTGAAGAGTGACATTTGATAAGAAATCTGAATAAATGAGTGAATTAACTAAATCATTCATAAAGAATGGTCTGAGCTGGGTGTGGTGGCTCAGGCCTATAATCTCAGCACTTTGGGAGGCTGAGGCGGGCAGAGCACAAGGTCAGCAGTTCAAGACCATCCTGGCTAACACAGTGAAACCCCACCTCAACTAAAAATACAAAAAATTAGCCAGGCGTGGTGGTACATGTCTATAGTCCCAGCTACTCGGGAGGCTGAGGCAAGAGAATTGCTTGAACCTGGGAGGCAAGAGAATTGCTTGAACCCGGGAGGCAAGGCTGCGGTGAGCCAAGACTGTGCTACTGCACTCTAGACCGGGAGATAGAGCAAGACTCCATCTCAAAAAAAAAAAAAAAAAAGGTAAGTTTAATAATAATAATAAAAAAAGTCTGGCTGGGCATGGTAATTCAAAGCACTTTGGGAGGCCGAGGTAGGACAATCACTTGAGGTCAGGCAACCAAGACCAGCCCAGCCAACATGGTGAAATCCCATCTTCATCAAAAATACAAAAAATTAGCCAGGCCTAGTGGCACACACCACTTCTCCCAGCTTCTTGGGAGGCTGAGGCAGGAGAACTGCTTGAATCCAGGAGGTGAAGCCTGCAGTGAGCCAAAATCCTGCCACTGCACTCCAGCCTGGGCTACAGAGTGAGACTCCATCTTTAAAAACAACAACAACAAAAAAAGAAAGGTCTGGAAGACAGGATGCAGATAGATGATGATAAGTTTAAGACTGGTGTGTTTGAAACGGGCATAAAGTCCAGAGCTAAGAGCAGAATAAGCTAAAGGGAGAAATGTGAGCCACAAGATCTCAGAAGTGAGCAGTCAGAAGTAAAGGACAATAATCATAAACAGTAGGAAACCAATGTTCAAACTGATAACATGAAATTAATGAATGGTAAGGAAATTACTAAATAATGAAATTAAGATGTTACTGTTACATGGTTCTAAAAAGGAACTACAATTAAAACCGTATTTCATTTGTTCTTAATTCTGGGTAACAGCAGAAATAACTGGATGGGCATGGTGGCTCAATCCTGTAATCCCAACACTTTGGGAAGCTGAGGCGTGATCACCTGAGGTCAGGAGTTCGAGACCAGCCTGGCCAACATGGCAAAACCCTGTCTCAACTAAAAACACAAAAATTAGCTGGACATGATAGCAGGAGCCTATAATCCCAGCTACTCAGGAGGCTGAGGCAGGAGAATTGCTTGAACTAGGCAGGGGGAGGTTGCAGTGAGCCGAGATCACACAACTGCACTTCAGCCTGGGCGACAGGGTGAGACTGCATATCAAACAAATAAACAAAAATTTAAAGAAATAACTCAGCCAGGCGCCATAATTCACACCTGGAATCCCAGCACTCTGGGAGGTGGAGGTAGATGGATCACTTGAACCTAGGAAGTGGAGGTTGTAGTGAGCCAACATCATGCCACTAAACTCCAGCCTGGGTGTCTGAGCAAGACTCCATCTCAAAAAAAAAAAAAAACAAACAAAAAAATCTGATGACAGGTTTGTACAGTCATAAAAGAGAGAAAAAGACTATGCCTACAAAACTTAAAAAAAGAACGTAAAACTTTAGAGGTGAGCTACCATACACACATATGTAGTTCACAGAACTACAATGATATATAAAATGTTTGCTAAGATAATCAGATTTTGAAATTATGTCCTTAAATAACAGTAAAAGTAACCAGTCTTCCAGTTTAAACAATACAAAATTGCAGGAATTAGGTACTTTTTAAATTGTTGTACTTAGACAACACAGGCTTTAGTATATTTATTCACAGAAAGGTATCTAATTTATAAGATGCATGAGACTCTAAAATGCTACAGGAAAAAAAAGATGAGAATGTGGAATTACGGGAAGGAAGACAAGGGAAAGGAGTACATAAAGTAAGATCAGAAGTTTTTAACACTGGCTGCATATTCAATTTACCTTGGCACTGATGTCCAGGCTACCTAGTCCCACTCTGATTGTTGGTGTGAGGTGGGGCTTTGGGCATATTATTCTAATACATCTAAATCCACTGGATTAGATATGCATAGTGACAACAATGGAAAATGCTGAGCTTGGTAGTTAATTTTGTTGATGCAGAAAACAAAAATACAGGCTAAGATACATCTGTGGATTAAAGTCTTTAATGGCTCCCATTCCTTGCTCTAGATACTTTAATGTCCTAGTCAACTTTGGAGGCCCTCTGTGATAAGGTTCTCCTAGCTGTCTTTCCAGTCTCATCTCCTCCTCACTCCTTGACAAGCAAACTAACATACCGCCAAGCTCAACTATTTTCAGCTTCTCTAAATGTACCAAACTAGCTCATTCCTCTCCCTTTTGCATATTAATCCTTCTGCCTAGAATAACATGTCCCTTCTACAAGGTCTGCCTAGCATGCCACCCAAATTCCTCCTCATCATTACATTAAAGTCCAAGTACACCTTATTCTGCAGCCAATGTTACATTTCTACACATATCTGTTAAATAATTTATCACCTGCATTTTTTTTATGTTCATCTCATTTACTGATGTTTGAGTACTTTGCCAGCAAGTAAGGTATCCTTCTTCTTTCTTTTTAATTTTGGATCTCATATGCTTAACTCCGAAGAATGGTCTATGGTTGTATGAATGAATGAGAATAAAATAACAGAATAACCACTGGTTCTTAATTTTCCAACAGGAAAGTTAAAGGAAAAGGAAAATTCTAAGTAGAAATGGCAATTTAGGAGGCCTGAACAATTACGTGATTATAAAAGTAGCCACTGACTGTCTTTCATCATCTTCTAAATTTTCCCCTTACATCTTTTATTCCCTCTAGTCTGATAACGATGTCTCCAACGAAAAAAGACAGAAGGCAGCTATGTAGCCATGTGATAGAAAAGGGAGAAAGGAAAATAGAAAAGGATATACAGGGAAAACCAATTACTCTGGTAATGTTTTAATTCTCAAGCTCAGGGAAGACAGAAAACTGATTTTTGTATTAATCTTTATACCATTAAGCAAGTCTTAAAATGCTGCTTTAAGGCCAGCGCAGTGGCTCACACCTGTAATCCCAGCACTTTGAGAGGCCGGGACGGGTAGATCACCTGAGGTCAGGAGTTTGAGACCAGCCTGGCCAACATGGTGAAACCCCCTCTCTACTAAAAATACAAAAATTAGCCGGGCACGATGGCAGGAGCCTGTAATTCCAGTTACACAGGAGTATGAGGCTCGAGAATCGCTTGAACCTAGGATGCAGAGGTTGTGGTGAGCTGAGATCGCACCACTGCACTCCAACCTAGGCAACAGAGCGAGACTCTTGTCTCAAAAAATAAATAAATGGGAACAGCGCAGTGGCTCAAGCCTGTAATCCCAACACTTCGGAAGGCCGAGGCAGGTGGATCACCTGAGGTCAGGAGTTTGAGACCAGCATGGCCAACATGGCGAAACCCTGTGTCTACTAAAAATACAAAAAATTAGCCGGGCACAGTGGCAAGTGCCTGTAATCCCAGCTACTTGGGAGGCTGAGGCAGGAGAATTGCTTGAACCCCAGAGACGGATATTGCAGTGGGCCTAGATCGCGCCACTGCACTCCAGCCTGCCGGACAGGGCAAGACTCTGTCTCAATAAATAAATAAACAAAAACAATATGTTAAATGTAAGGATAATACAAAGTGTAAAGCTCTGCTTACTTTGAAATCATTTGGTAAGTAATATCTGTGGTTAATACATATAGACATACACATATACACGTGTGTGCCTCTATTTATAAACTTGAAAAAGACTATTTTAGTATTCTTATCAATCTACAAGTCAACTAAAGCCATTCCATTACCTCCATAACTTCTTAAATCCAGAAAAGGATTAGATACCTACATTAGCAGTAAGAAATTTGTATCAACATAAAAGGAAATAAAACTGGCTTACTAATTATGCCTGACTCTCAAATGGAAAATGAAATCAGTTGATTTTCAAAACTGGTTTCAAATACTAAGAAACCCTTCTGTTGAAAGGACGCCTGAAACTTTAACTTATCGGTAGCCCCTTTTTTGGTCTGGGTGTTTTCTCTCTTCAGAAGACATCACATCTCATTCTGACTCAGAACAGGTTTTGCAACTTCTCGGTCCTTTGGACTTGCCACTTCCAGGTGTCTCATAACCTGCTCCAGACTAATTACGGACACGTAACGTCTTACACAAAACCGAGAACATTCAGTATCTGAACGCCTAAAAAAGTGTTTAGGATGAAGATGCTGGAAAACTCGTGTATCTGAATAGGACAACTCATTCCCGAGTCCTAGAAGCAAGCAGGCGAAATCAGAGTGAAGGTGCACTGGCTTTCGGCGCAGAGGGCAGGGCGGGAAAACAAAGCACCAACACTAGCTTTAAAAAGTTTTCGACTTCTGGGCGGACACCTATCCTGGGGCTACACACAGACACAAGAACGCTTCAATAAGACAGGACAAGGCCCTCCACACGCCTCCGGGTATCGTTAGCTGTATCCCGCTTTACTTTGCCAACATCCAGACATTTGGATTCTGGGACACCAAATGTCTTGTCTTCTGCCTCCGTTTCTACCACACCTCAGGTCTCTCCTGCACGTCCTCCGGGTCTAAAACACTAAGTTTCTGCCCGCCCCCTGGTCTAAGTCCCTTCCTCTTTGGTGTCTCCCCTGCCTCCGGTGTCCCCACCGGCAGCCAGACCCTCCGCCTCGGATTCGAGCCTCCGCGCAGCTCCATCCTTCTCACCTTGGTTACAGAAGAAGCTCCACAGTTTGGCGAAGATCAGCCCCATCATGAGCACCCGGGCGGGCCGCGGGGTCCCTCGGCAGCAGGTGCCGCGGCGCCGGGCCCCCCACCGCGGCTCGGGCTGCGGGGAGCAGACAACGAGAAGCCGCCTGAGAACGCGCAGCGAAGGCACTGCTAGGCCGGGAAGCCTCGACCCGACCCTCAGAAAGCGCCGCGGCGAGTCCCCACTGGATAGTCCTTTGTTTCGAGCCCGCTGAGCCCAACGCCGACCCGTAGTCCCCTCGGTCTGAACCCACCTACCCAACACAGCCTCTCTCAGCCCCAAGCCCCACCTCCGCCCCGCCTCCCCTCCCGATCCCAGGACCACCCATCGCCGGAAGCTGGAAGCGTGACGTGGGCGCGCTTACGTCAACCCGCGCCTTCGACGTGGCGTTTCTCCGGCTTCACTTCCGGAGGGCGGGTCCCAAACTGGCCGGCGTCTGGGACTTTGCGGTAACGCCGGGAGGTGGGGAATTTTCCTCGGTGCTTGGTCCCTCTGATGTCAGCCTTCTGAGCGTTTGTGGGACTCCCCTTAGATTTGAATCTCTCTGCTGCTAGCAGCAGCGTCCCTGGCTTCTAAGCCAGGAAAGACCATAGGTTCTCTAATTGAACAACCGCCGTTTGCTGCCCTTAGAGAACTCACAAAAGTGAAGAGTGTTTGTTTCCTGACTTCTTCCTGTTCCCCTGTAGGCGTGCTAGGGGTTAGAAATTCTGCCGTGATTCTCTTTCTTTCACGTATTCATCTGTTTATTCACGTATTCATTGCTTATTCATTCATCCATGTACTCGATTGATTGATTGATTGATTGATCCACTGGAGACAAGGGTGTCTCAATCTCCTGGGCTCAAGCAATCTTCCTGCCTCAGCTTTCCAAAGTGCTGGTATTACAGGCGTTGAGCCACCGCGCCCGGCCCCTGTCATGATTTTCAGCTCTGAAAAGAATTGATCGGGAGACGAGCCATGGAATGCCTGTAGCCACAGAGTTCAGTTATATGATTAATAATAACATAATAGCACATAGCAGCCCTCCCCATTTTGCCAGGCATTAGGTATGCTCCTGGATCCCAGATCGAAATCCACGCATAAGCCAATTCACTACGTAATTGTTTTCAATTTCACTTTCCATGGTTAGGTTTTACCATTGAAAAGTTTCGCAGCCTGGAATGAATCGAAACTGAATGTCCTTGAAACCAGCTGACAGAGGAGCAAGCTTAAAAGACTATGACTTCAGTCAGATGGTTGGATTTTAACCTTGGCAACGTGGACTTTTTAACTTGCCAAACTATTAAGTTAACCTGTAGAAAGAGAATGTATGACTTATGTCTTTCCAGTGCTATGGTTTAAAGACCATTTAAGACTTAGGAAAACATGCTCCAACGTCATGATATTAAAGGCAAGTTTCAATCTCCTATGTAGAGGAAAAAGAATGTATGGAGCCTATGCAAACTTAACTTTCTTTTCTTTCTTTTTTGTTTTTTGAGACAGAGTCTGGCTCTGTCACCCAGGCTGGAGTGCAGTGTCGAGATCTCGGCTCACTGCAACCTCCTCCTCCCTGGTTCAAGCGATTCTCCCGCTTCAGCCTCCCATGTAGCTGGGAATACAGGCGCGTACCACCATGCCTGGCTAATGTTTTGTATTTTTAGTAGAGACTGGATAGTCTCGATCTCCTGACCTCGTGATCCACCCACCTTGGCCTCCCAAAGTCCTGGGATTACAGGCGTGAGCCACCTCACCCAGTTCAAACTTAACTTTCATGTCTATCAGTTGGACCATAAACGAATAATTTTGTATTTGTGTAAATAATTTGTGTATTTGTGTAAAATTTTGTATTTGTGTAATGGCTTAAAGGGACATTTTTAGTCCTAGCTTCATTATTACACAGCAAACTAGATTCCGTAACAGCTTCTAAAATTGTTAGACTTGGATATAAACCACATTCTGCTTTTTTTTCCCTGGCTTTCGGATTTCTAAGAAACCATTTCTGAAAAGAACAAAGCATCTTGGTATGAAAATGCAGAGATTTGAAGCAAAAAGCTAATAATTTCTTAAACATTTTTATGATATTTTAGAGACAGTTAAGTTTGAATTATACTTCCACTTTTAACGAAGTGGAATGAATATTTGAAGAGGACTGTTGATATTTTTATTGATTTTGCTTCTTTGAAATTTAAGAAAACTTTAATGTTGAAGTTTTCAGCTTGTTAAAATTTACTTTTAACACCTTTTTTATGATCAATTTACCTGACAATGAGACTGTTCTAATGTTTTAAAAATATTTTTTCATATTTAAAAGTTTTATTTGCTGATTTGGAAATCTAAAATTTTTACAAACTAGCGGGAAATAAATCTAGCCATAATTATTAAAAGTAATATGATTAATAGAATATAGTTGTATATTATCTATACAGAAATCATGCTGATGTATCTATCAATCTATTAGAAAAAATACATTCAAATGAATTTTGCAGGCAGTGGCTCATGCCTGTGATGCTAGCGCTTTGGGAGGCAAAGGCAGGTGGATTGCTTGAGCCCAGGAATTTTAGACCAGTCTGGAAAACATGGGGAAATCCTGTCTCTACAAAAAATGCAAATATTAGATGGACATGTTGTTGCACACGTGTAGCCCCAACTAATGGGGTGGCTGAGGCAAGAGGCTCATTTGAGCCAGGGAGGTCGAGGCTGCAGTGGGTTAAGATGGTGCCTCTAGACACCAGCCTAGGTGACAGAGTGAGACCCTGTCTGAACCAAAAAAAAGTCGGGGGGGGATTATAACTTATTTTCTTTTTTCTTTTTCTTTTCTTCTTTCTTTTTCTTTTTTTCTTTCTTTTTCTTTTTCTTTTTTCTTTGAGACGGAGTTTCGTTCTTGTTACCCAGGCTGGAGTGCAATGGTGCAATCTCGGCTCACCCCAACCTCCGCCTCCTGAGTTCAAGCAATTCTCCTGCCTCAGCCTCCCGAGTAGCTGGGATTACAGGCACGTGCCACCATGCCCAGCTAATTTTTGCATTTTTTGTAGAGACGAGGTTTCACCATGTTGACCAGATGGTCTCGATCTCTTGACCTCGCGATCCACCCGCCTCGGCCTCCCAAAGTGCTGGGATTATAGGCGTGAGCCACCGCGCCCGGCCTCATAACTTATTTTCATAAGTGTTCATGGGAAGTTAATTCCTTTAATTAAATTGAAATCCCAGTAAATTTTCTGCCCAGTTCAACAAAATATTTTAAAGAGTTCAAGGAAGAAAATGCCAAACAACTTGGGAATTTAAAAAATAAAACTATACCTAATATGTTTTTAAAAGGCACTATTATAAAGTAACTTCAGATAATACTCGGAAGAGCTAGCTGTAGCTGTAATTGAATTCAATTTATTACTCATACAACTCAGATCAATTTGTCCATTACTTTTTTTTTTTTTTTGAGATAAAGTCTCGCTCTGTCACCCAGGCCAAAGTGCAGTGATGCAATCTCAGCTCACTGCAACCCCCGCCTCCTGGGTTCAAGCGGTTCTCCTGCCTCAGCCTCCTCAGTAGCTGGGATTACAGGCATGTGCCATCAAACCTGGCTAATTTTTGTATTTTTAGTTGATGAGTCTCTAGATTAGGTGGGACTGATAAATTTCCCATCAGAAAATTCTCTCATCCATATGGTCTGAAATCAATATGATCTACTTCTGTAAATATCTATTGAGAGACCAACACTTTTTAAATGCTGTAGGCAATATAAAAGAAATTAATGTCCCACTTCAGTCATTAGGAAGAGCATGTTGGTAAATTTCTGACAAAGTTGTTTTGTGTTTCATAGAAGAGCCATAATACCCTGAGTTTCAAAACATCTACTAGATGTAAAATAGTTGTAGATCTATGACTTTGGTCACAATTCAGTAAATGAGAATTGACATCTCTTCTGTAGTTTAGGGCTCAATGTGACCAGCCTTCCCACATTTGATAAATGCCCCTTCCAACAGGTACTTCAAAGCTTCCATCACAAACACATGTAGTCCTTTAGGGGCTCGGCTGCTCAGTGGCAGTCATGGGTGGCTTATAAGTTACCCATTTATAGTAGGTTTTTGGCTTTTGAAGCTGATCCAGTTTCTTGAATTGTTTTGTCTTCTCTTCTCTAAAAACAACTTTACCCCTCTTTACTACAGTCCCATTCCTTCTGGTGGAGCATCTGACATTTCCCAAACATTTGAAATCTTCCCTGTGACATCTGCCAAATACCTACAATCTCACAAATGACTTTTCCCTATACTATAGCCATTCCTTCAGTACATGATAACACTTGTTTAATAATACTATCTAATATTTACTGAGGACTGAGGACTTTGTTCTATCCCTGTTTAAAGGACTCTACCTAATTTGTTTGGTTTTTAGTAAAATTATGAAGAAGGAGCTATTACCTCTATTTAACAGATGAAGAAACAGAAATGTAAACAACTTTAATAATTTGCCTGAGGTTGCAAGAATTGGGCTCTGAACCCTAGTAGCCTGATACCAGAGGTCAAGGTCTTAACCATTGCAAAAATACAGATTGCTCAAGAACGCTGCTAAACTTCACTCATACATTAAAAAACCATTTTCTTTTCAAGAATCTATGTTGTTTATCCCTTACTTAGGTGGGAAGGATATGTGCAAGATAAAGCAGCCAGGAGTTTAAGTCTGGCAACAGTTGGACTGCTGGATTTTCAGAGAAGTGTTCCCCAAAGCAAATTATGGTGCTAATTTCCAATGTTCCGTAAGCATAGCAAGAAAAATGGGAAGTTCTCAGTAAGGTATATAGTATTATTTCTAGAAATAAAAACGAGCCAATCCAAGATTGGTTTAATTGGTTGGTTGTTTAATCCGGGCAATATTCCGAACTAAATCGTATTTATTCTTCCCTTGACTTTCCAGATATTATAGGTCTTAATTTATAGTGTCTCAAAGGCCAGATAAATTTGAGAAGCTTAGATTGGAGCTGCTGTACTGATACAGAATTGGATTTATGGGTAAATGGTGACTATAGGTATCATGTTATCTTCATAGAACCATGTAGGATTAAAATTAGGAGGGAAAGAAGTTTCTTTGAATGGAGATAGCTAGAAGCAGAATTAAGACCTTTCTTCCAGGATCAATCTGAAATAACATTTTGACCAGTAAAAAGAGGCATGCTTATCATAGAAGAAATAAAAAGATGACCTGGAAAAATATGAAAAAGGAAGGACTAGTTAGAAGTTAGTTACAGTCTGGCTGGACTTGGTGGCGGACATCAGTAACACCAGCTAGTCAGGAAGCTGAGGCAGGAGGATCGCTTGAACCCAGGTGATCCTAATGTCTGATTTAGACATAGATCACTTTCAGATCTTTCAGCTGTGAAAGAATCCCATGGATTTATTGAATAAATATGCTATGGTCAATGACAAGGTATTGGCTCTAGAAGCCAAATTACCAGTCTTCATCCTGGCTTTTTATTTGTGAGACCATGGAAAGTTATTTCAACCCTGGGAACCTTGATTTACTCTTTAAAACAGAGAAAATGGGCCAGGAATGGTGGCTTACGCCTGTAATCCCAGCACTTTGGGAGGCCGAGGCGGGCAGATCATTAGAGGTCAAGAGTTTGAGACCAGCCTGGCCAACATGGGGAAACCCCATCTCTACTAAAAATACAAAAATTAGCCGGGCCTGGTGGTGCATGTCTGTAATCCCAGCTACTCTGAAAGCCGAGGCAGGAGTATCTCTTGAACTGGGAGGTGGAAGTTGCAACGAGTGGAGATCCCACCATTCCACTCCAGCCTGGGTGACAGCTCAAAAAAAAAGAAGAGAAAATGATAAACACCTTGCAGGTTGTCGTATGGTATAATGGCCATACAATATTTTCTACTCTCTCTGGTAAGGAGTTGGTGTATCATAGAAAGTACTTGTTCTGTGTGTGTGCGTGTGCGTGTGTGTGTGTATAATTTGGTGTGAAAATTAGAGGAAAAAACCCCTTTCCTATAGTTATGTGTAAATTACCATGGTGTGCTGCAAAAAGCATATGGCAAAGAGGAGAACTATTTTGATTTTACTGTACAATCATAAAATGGCTCAATGACTTTGGTTAGGTACTCTCGTTTTTTAAATTTATATCGTTGTCTACTTATGATCATAAAAAAAAATCGTGGCAAAGGTCTCTCAAGCTCTAAAGAATATGTCAACCGATACAAGTAGCAGTTAGCCTTATAAACAACGGTAAATACTATCTGTGGATTTTAAGTATTACTTCATGATTGGATATTAACACACCATTAACCTAACTTTCAAAAATATGAACTTCACAACTAAAGCCAGATCTATACTCCTGAGAGAGGCAAAATCATTTCATAAAATCCAACGGTGGCTGATGCGTCCAAGTCCTGGCCTCATCCTCTACTTGGAGGACATGCAGCAACACAGCAACTGGGCCCGTGCCTTTATTCAGGCCAGCAACATCTTCCACACGCCATTTGGCCATTTTTCCATTGCTCCTGGGACCCAGCTCTCCAGTACCGAGAACTAAATATTTTCATCCGTCTCGCCAGCGGCCCCTGCCTGCTTAAGTCTCCCCAGGACACGCAGCAGGAAAAAGCGCTTCCCCCATAGGGTTAGGAATCTCCGGGGGCGTGACGTGGCGTAACGTTGGGGAAATTTGCGGGTGCTGATTGGGGGACCGGAGAAAGAGTGGACCAAAGGCGCCGGACGTGACGTAAGCCGGAAGCGACTTTCCGCCGAGAAATAGGGGGCGCGTGTTTGGAAATTGGTACAAAAGATGGAAAGCGAGCGAGCTGCTGATAGTCTGCCTTACTGATTTGCGTCCGTCTCAGCACAGATTCAATTACTAAGCTTTTTTTTTTTTTTTTCTTTTTTTGGTTCTTTGCAACGTGAGTGGTATTGGCTCAGTGATTTCCGTGAGCATCTCCACGAGAAAACATTACCTCGATGAGGTGTGGTGCAGACCAGGCAGCCGCTTCTAATCGGCTAGGTGTGAAAAAGCGTGGACTTATCTCTGCATCTCCGAATTTAACTCAGCTTGATCGGCTAGATTTTCTTCAGTACCTGGTGTCAAGCCACTCGTCACTATTAATTCGCAAAGAGGAAAAAACACCGTTTTCCAGCATTTCTCTTGGTGGAGAGCTAAACAACAGGGAAAATGTCTGTTTTCCCTAAGACATCTTTGAGACCCGAGGTTGAAAACTATCTTAAGGAAGGCTTTGTGAATAAGGAGGTAGGTCAGGTAACGATGTTAGATATTTTGCAAAAACAAATATTCACACACTCTAGAGAAATAGAAAACAGTCGAAAGGGAAATCTTTAGAGCTATCGTTTCTTATTACTTGTCTATGCAAGTGTAAAAATACCAATATGTTTCTTCACGTATTAAAGCTTACTGAGGTACGAGGTGAATAAAGTATACGTTTGAACATTTAGGAACGGAAAAGAAGGGAGAAGTGCGTGTGCCTGTCAGGCATGGCACAAAGGGTTAGAAGGATGAACAAGAAAAGGTCCCTGTGTTCAAGTCGAATTTTAAAAGAGCGCTTGCTCTGGCATTCAGGTGAAAAGGATTGTGTAATTTGTTGCGTGCCTCTTTTATGCCAATAGTTGTGCTAGGTGATTTGCGTATTTTAATCTTAATATTTTTTTCGTGGAGGTTCGTTCACATTTTAATAGATGAGAAAATGAGTGTTCAAGGAATCGTGTAACTGACCCAACTTGACACAGCTGTCAAGTAACTACTGAAACCTGGAGGGAAAGAGTTACAGGTGTAATGAACAAAGGTACAGCTTTTGAATCTCAGGCACCTGATTAGCATTCCAGGGCTTTGTAAATTGTGGCTTAACCTCGATTTTTCTCTTCTGTGAAAAATTGAGATTGTTTAAAAATATTTTACCAGCCTGTTTTAGGATAGTATTCAACGTAAGTGAAAACAACTAGCTTTTTTTTTTGGCATGTAAGGCCTCAAAAAATGTTAATATTGTTTGCTGAAGTCCTCCGTAAATGTGGATTGTCTTTGATTGCAAAGTCCCGTCTTCTAATCCACTTTACCACGCTGCCTCTAAGCACATTTGTTTTTTTCCAAATCTTTAGTTTTTTTAGTCAAATTAAAACTATTTTACCAGGTTGTTTTAGGATATTAAACGTAAAACAACTAACATTGCTTTGGCATGTTAAGTCCTCAAAAAATGTTAATTTTGTTTGCTATTGGCAGTGCCTACCACAGATGTCCTCTATAAATGTTGATTGTCTTTGATTGCAAAGCCTATCCTCTCTTCCACTTTATTATGCTGCCTCTAAGCAACTTTGTTTTTTCAAAACGTTAGTATTTTACTCAAATTAACACCAATTAAATGTTATTTTTTTGGGGGGGGGGGTGGAACGGAGTCTTGCAGTGTTACCCAGGCTGGAGTGCAATGGCCCAATGTCAGCTCACTACAACCTCGGTCTCCTGGGTTCTAGCAATTCTCCTGCCTCAGCCTCCCAAATAGCTGGAACTACAGGCGCCCGCCACCACATCCTGCTAATTTTTATATTTTTTAATAGAGATGGGGTTTCACCATATTGGCCAGGCTGGTCTCAAACTCCTGACCTTGTGATCTGCCCACCTCGCCCTTCCAAAGTGCTGGGATTACAGGCATGAGCCACTGTGCGCTGCCTCATTTTTGAATGATACTGAAGCCATGCCTTTTATATTTCATTCCTTCATTTCCACAGATTACATTGAGGGACTAGACTGGAAAGAGAAAATACATTCTGTTGATTTCAAGAGACTTTAAATATAAGACATGTTAAGAGAAGTAGGGACACTCCACAGTTTTTTCCAGCAGTTTTTAAAATGGTGAACATTGTTTTATAAAGAAGATCCACACATCTTTGACGCCACCTCTGCTTCAAGAGTCTCATCAACAGTGTGGTTTTACAAAAAGAAAAGCTGTGCCTTTGTAAAAAGTATTGCCGGAAAAGGAATATTAAGTTTCGTGTTTTTTTGTTGTTTGTTTTTGAGACACGGTCTCACTCTGTTGCCCAAGTTGGAGTGCAGTGGTGCAATCTCACTTCACTGCTGCTTCGACCTCTGGGACTCAAGCGATCCTCCCACCTTAGCCTCCTGAGTAGCTGGGACCACAGACAGGGGCCACCATATCTGGCTAATATTTGTATTGTTTGTAGAGACGGGGTTTCACCATGTTGCCCAGACTGAATGTTCAGTTTTGATACGACTAAGCCTTAAGAAATACTGAATACTTTAAGGCTAGTGGATTAGGCTAACAAGTGGTTTGTCAAGATTCTGTAGAGCAGGGTTTAGTCAAATATGAAAAGAAAAATGTTTCTTGAAAAGCTTCGATTAATTACAAGGGAACATTGTTTGAGTCTTTATATCGTCATATCTGACAGGTGTCTTTGCAACTCATCTGTTTTGGAAAATACATGTTACATTTAATAATACCATATTAAAAAGCTGATGTTCTGGGGGAATCTTTGAATGGCAGTGACTATATCATTGTTACTTATTCTTTAAATATTGGCGTTTTAAAAGGATATCACCCAGTTTGCTCTTGGATATGGTGTTAGCTAGTTAGCTAACATCTAGCTAACTTGGGTATAATGTTAGCTCTGCAGAGATGTTGTATTGGAAATACATCATTAATAGACTAAATTCGTGAATTTATGTGAGCAAATGTAGCAGATATTAATATTTGCAAAATGTTCATAATGCTTTGAAGTTTAGGCAATGTTTTTCTAAGCCCTTTATGTCAGGCATTTTCTTAGTTGTATATTACCACGTTTAAGCCCAAGAACCTTGTGAAGTATTACTATTTCCTTAGTGTTATTGACATATAATCAATACAGCAAAATAGAGTGGAGCTGAACAGTTGCTAAATGATGTTTAATTAGATGCAATGAATATGTAAGCACGTTCTGCTGACTTTTTGATTCTTAAGAAATTTAAACATTCACTTGTTCTTTTTTAGATTGTGTCTGCTTTCGGTAAAGAAGAAGCAGAAAGGAAGTTTGAAACTTTATTAAAGCACCTGTCACATCCTCCATCATTCACAACTGTCAGAGTGAATACACATTTAGCCTCAGTACAACATGTGAAAAATCTGTTACTTGATGAACTTCAAAAGGTTTGTGGAAATTTTCTGTTTGTACATAATTGCATTTTTGCAATCTGCCATGCTGTTCTCCATTAAAATCCTATGAATGATATAATACTCTTATAATTTTACAGATAAGGAGATTGAGGATCATGAATGCTAAATTGTTCAAAGCTATCCTAGATAGTAATGCTGGAACTTGACCCTAGTACTTCTGATTGGAAATTTATTCATTTTTTTGATGACTAAATAGCTCATTAAACCCCTCTGGGCCTCATTAAAGTGGACCTCAGTAGCTTCATCATTAAAATATGAGTGAACAAGTCCAGTCTAACCTTAAAATTCTGTGGGTTTGTGATAAGCACCATGTAATGACCAGGAAAACAGATTGTATAGCTGAGATAAGCCCAGGAGGTACATGCTAAATACTTATTGGATTATAGTATTAATTTACATAAAAAATAGATGTTGTAGGCCAGGCGTGGTGGCTCATGCCTGTAATCCCAGCACTTTGGGAGGCTGAGGTGTACGGATCGGCTGAGGTCAGAAGTACAAGACCAGCCTGGCCGATGTGGCGAAACTCTGTCTTTACTAAAACTGTAAAAATTAGCCAGGCATCGTGGTGAGCACCTGTAATCCCAGCTTCTTGGGAGGCTGAGGCTGGAGAATCACTTGAACCCAGGAGGTGGTGGTTGCGATGAGCTGAGATTGCGCCATTGCACTCTAGCCTGGGTGACAAGAGCAAAGCTCCATCTCAAAAAAAAAAGTGTTGGGCCAGGTATGTGGGTCACACCTGTAATCCCAGCACTTTGGTAGGCCAAAGCCGGTGGATCACATGAGGCCAGGACTTGGGGACCAGCTTGGGCAGCATGGTGAAACCCCATCTCTACTAAAAATACAAAAAAAATTAGGCATGATGGCACATGCCTGTGATCCTGGCTACTTGAGAGGCTGAGGCACAAGAATTTCAGAACCCAGGAGGCAGAGATTGCAGTTAGCCAAAGTCATGCCATTGCATTCCAGCCTGGGTGATGGAGCGAGACTCTGTCTCAAAAATAAAAAATGATGTTGAGGCGCTGTATGTTTCGTAAGACCAGGAAATTAGAACAGTATAATGAATCTGAATCTATTTTCAATGTAAAACAGCGTGAGACTTTTTTTTATTCAACCAATAAAATAGTTTTGGCAAAATATTCCTCTTACAGATGAAAACAGTATTATAAAATGCCATTTATGACTTCTAAGCAGAAAAGTATTTGAATTATCTTGTTTATAATTTACTTTTTTGCTTTTGAAAGCTTTGCCTTATGTGTTTCATATACTGTACACTGAAATTTACCTCAAAAGAAATGTAAGATGTAGAAAAATCGATGCCTGAGGAGTACCACATACATTGCATATTGTAGTTATTAAATGACTTATGTCACTGGTAGTTGTCAGCAGACCCATTTCTGCCTTATTTGTATCTGAATTAAAGCAAAAGGCAACCATGATTAAAGGGTTTCCATTTGTAAATCACAGGCTGTGTTTACTCTAGTTATTTGGAAAACTATCACTGATTGACTTACCCCCTTTTAAACAATCTCATTATTACATTTATGGACTCTCTGTCATACTCTCCTTAAGAGCAATTCTTTAAATACCAAGTTGTGAGTAGACGACAAAGTTATAAGACAAACCAGCTAGGGTATCTGAGCGTATGAGAACAAACCTTAGTATAATAATTAAATAATAATTTGAAAAAATTAATCTGATTTTCATTTATAGATAGCAGTAATTGTATTGAGAGTAATGACATTAGGCATTAAACATAAGCAGTTGCCCTAAGCAATTAAAGTAATTACTTTTCCATAGCCATGCATATATGTTTTCAGGTAATGGAAAAAAAACTGTTCTGAGGCCCAATGGAAGTATCCATAACTCAGGCACATCCAGATATACTTTATTATTGTTTTTCATAGCAAATGACTTCTAGAACCTAGATATTTTAGTATCCTAGTCTGAATATACAAGATCCCATGGGCTAGGAACAGTCACTCTGGGCTTTGGGTTCCTTTCCTTAGATGTTATGGTTGGACAGGGAAGCTCGGGTCTTGGGTCAGAGTCACTAGATAGCAGTACCTGATTCTAGCAAGAAAGAGTACTTGGAGGAGGCTTAGGCTATAGATTTTCTTTTTCTTTTCACATTGAAAAGTTGATGTGTCCTAGAGAGATGTCCTGAATACTATGACATAAAAGTAAGTGTTTTCTCCCCCAATGTCTCTGTACCACATACTTAATTTTTTTTTTAAATGGAGTCTCACTCTGTTACTTAGACTGGAGTGCAGTGGCGTGATCTCGGCTCACTGCAACCTCTGCCTCCCGGGTTCAAGCGATTCTCCTGCCTCAGCCTCCTGAGTAGCTGGAATTACAGGTATTGGCCACAATGCTTGGCTAATTTTGGTATCCTTAGTAGAGACGGGATTTCAC
>NW_016107376.1:1703544-1718026 GCF_001604975.1 Cebus imitator
TTAGTAGAGATGGGGTTTCACCATGTTGACCAGGATGGTCTCGATCTCTTGACTTCGTGATCCACCCGCCTCAGCCTCCCAAAGTGCTGGGATTACAGGCATGAGCCACCGCGCCCGGCCGAAAACTAGTAGTATCTTAAAAAGTTAAACATACTCTACAACCCAGCAATTCCACTCTTAGGTATCTACCCAAAACAAATGAAAACATATGTCCATACAAATTCTCCAGCATGGGTGTTCATAGCAACACTACTCATAATAGTCAAAAGGGGATACTCCAAATATTCATCAACTCCTAAGTAGATAAACAAAATGTGATGTATTCATACAGTGGAATCCTTCAGTAATAAAAATCATGAAGTACAATGAACTGATAAATGCTACAGCATGGATTAACCTCAAATATTAAGTGAAAGAAGCTAGACACAGATGCTACATATTGTATTACAGGCTGAGCATCTCTTATCTGAAATGCTTGGGACCAGAAGTGTTTCAAATATTGGATTTTTTGGATTTTGGAATATTTGCATGAATGTAATGAGAGATTTCAGATATGGGACCCAAGTTTAACATGAAATTCTTTTATGTTTCATGTTCACCTCATATACATAGGCTGAATGTAATTTTATACAATATTTTATGTAATTTTTTGCAGGAAATCGTTTGTATACATGAAACCATCAGAAAGCAAAGGTGTCACTATCTCTGACACTCGTGGACAATCTGTGGTTGTTTCAGATTCAGAGATAGAGTGTCCCTATCTCTGACACTTAGGTGGACAATCACTGTCATTCCTGACTCTGAATTTATATACAGAGAAAATATTTATATAATTGTTTTCTTTTTGAGAGGGAGTCTCACTCTGTCACCCAGGCTGGAGTGTAGCAGTGCGATCTCAGCTCACTGCAACCTCTGCCTCCTGGGTTCAAGCGATTCTCCTGCCTCAGCTTCCTGAGTAGCTGGGATTACCGGCATGCGCAACCATACCCGGCTAATTTTGGTATTATTATTAGAGATGGGGTTTCACCATGTTGGCCAGGCTGGTCTTGAACTCCTAACCTCAGGTGATCTGCATGCCTTAGCCTCCCAAAGTGCTGGAATTATAGACGTGAGCCACTGCACCTGGCCTATACATTTTCTTATTCATATGTAAGTATTTAACAGTTAAAAAAAAAGACATACCATTAATACAGTGAAAAAATAGTGCTTTCAGGGTAACCGAGCAGCACATAGCATTACCGTTATACCTGAGTTAGCTACTCAGCAACAGAAACAAAAACACAGTAGGCTGGATAAACTCTGCCGTGAGCCTGAATTTTGACTTTGACTGGTCCAGGTCAAGTATGGAATTTTCTACTTCTGGCATCATGTCAGCACTCAGAAAGTTTCGGATTTGTAACATTTCAGATTTTTAGACTAGGGATGTTTGGTCTGTATTCCACTTATGTGAAATGTCCAGAAAAGGCACATTTATAGAGAAAGAAAGATAGTGGTTACCTAGCAATGGGGACAGGGATTGACTGCCAGTGAGCGTGAAGGATCTTTGTGGGATGATGGAAATTGTCTAAGTCTGGAGGACAATTCTTTAAATTTACTAAAAATCAATGAATTATACATTTAAAATGGGTGAAATTTGTGGAATGTAAATTATTTCAATAAGGCTGTTTTAAAATGGCGTAGGGCAGAAACAAGCATTAAAAGTAGGTGGTCCTATGCTTAGTTTGGAAAAAAATGTTTGTGTTGTTATGAAGGGTGTGTATATGTGTGGTTTTATGGGCTTTATTTCTATGTCATCTTAACATACTCCTAATAGAAAGAGAGAGACAGTGACCTTTGGTTTGAGAAGCTTTGATCTCTGTATAAGCTGTTTCCTCAGTGTAAAGCAAATGTTACTTATAAAACAAAACAAAAATCAAAATTCATTCTCTTCTTTGGCAAGAGCTGTTCCCTATAATTGATACTGTAAGTCCATCAAAATGATGGAGGGAAGGAAAGAGAAAGGAAGAAGGGTTTGATTGAATGAGGTGGAATTTGTCCTTCAAATTGCTTAGTATCTGTTGGATATGGTTATAGTCTGAAATATCCTTTGTCTGGAAGAAGCAGAAGTCCATAGAGCTGGTGACTTGGTAGATATGAAGTTATATTTCTAAAATATGCACAATTATTTTCTGTTCCTTATCAACTTAGAAATGAGTAAGGTGATCTCAGAAGTTTTTTGTAGATACCATGTGGATTCTGTGGGGCAATGCAAACATGTCTTGTTATCGCCCTTTTATGTAGTATGTGAAAATGGAGTTTATAAACCCTAGCCTGATAGAATATACTGTCCCTGTCATCCAGTTCTCTATGTAGCTGGTTTTTTGTCTGTTTGAG
Source organism: Cebus imitator (assembly GCF_001604975.1). Lineage (NCBI taxonomy): Eukaryota > Metazoa > Chordata > Mammalia > Primates > Cebidae > Cebus > Cebus imitator. Next base: position 1,705,918 of record NW_016107376.1, read on the forward strand.
AAGGTGTCTCTGTTGCCCAGGCTGTAGTGCACTGGCATGATCTTGGCTCACCGCACCCTCCACCTCGTGGATTCAAGTGATTCTCCTATCTCAGCCTCCTAAGTAGCTGGGATTACAGGTGCATGCTGCCACGCCTAGGTAGTTTTTTGGATTTTTAGTAGAGACATGTTTTCACTGTATTCTCCAGTCTGGCCTTGAACTCCTGAGCTCAGGTAATCCACTTGCCTCGGCCTACTGAAGTGCTAGGATTATAGGCATCAGCCACCACCCCAGGCCAGCTGTTTTTTATTCTGTGTAGGGTGCCCACTTGTCTTCTGCTTGTGTCAGTGGTACACTGGTACCTATTTAACAACCCCTTTCTGGGAAAAATAACTAATTTGTGGTGTCTGCTGATTTCTGTGGTGTAAATACTCACCTGGTTCCCTGGTAGCTACGTGTGTGACTGTGGAGTTCGGAAGAGATGCACGCAGTGGCTCTTTTGAGCTGGTGTGAGCTGGCTCCCACACCTGTACCTGCTTTCAGTGTGACAGCCTTCTAGTTCCCTTATAATGGAGGATATCGAAAATCCCGAACCTCAACCATAAACGTTTCTTTTCCTCACCAAAACTGACATGGATGCCAGTGTTGATTGTGTATGTTAGGTAGTATTTATTAATAGTAATCTCAGTCTTTAACATCCTATTCAGAGACTTCTCTTAAATGAATACTACATATAATTCTATATTGAATATAAGTTTTTAAAGTGAATCATTTCAGGTAACCACAGCTTGTGTTTATAATGCCAAACAGTAAGCAAAATTGAGTCTTGTAAAGAAGTCAGGATACTTCAGAATTAGAATAGAGAGAACATTGTTGTTGTGAGGTCATTTTGATTTGTACGGTACCCCATGGAATAAAGTGAAAGTTCTCCAGAGCTACTAGAGCTTCGTGCTGTGGTGGATGATGATACTGAAAAGTTTCGTAAGTTGAAATGTATCAGATGTATCAGTTGCTTGATAATCATGTTTACTTTTAACAGCAGTTGAATGGATTAAGTATTCCTATTCTTCAACATCCAGACCTTCAGGATATCTTACTTATTCCTGTTATTGGACCCAGGTTTGTAAAAACTTCATTTCCAAATTGTATTCTTCTCAATAAAATTTGTCACAGGGAGCTTTTTTACTGTTTGGTGCTATGACTAACTTTCTCCATTGTTAGCAACTTTCTGTAGATAACAGGAATTCAGAAATTTATAAATGCAAACTTTATATCCTGTCCTGGAAAATCATTCAAAAGAAGACTAGTAATGAGGCCAAGGACCTGGAGAATAATGCATTTTAGGTCCCTTTAGTGCTGTGATTTTTTTCCCCCACATTCTGAGAAGCTTTATTTCATTTACTTGTATTTCATAGGAATTTTCAGTGCTAAATTAAAACTTTTTTTTGAGCTACAACAAAAATATAAAGTAACTTATTTTCTACTTTCATAGCTGATATGTTTGTAAAATTTTATTTTTTGAGACAGCGTCTTGCTCTGTTATCCAGGCTGGAGTGCAGGGGTACAATCCTAGCTCACAACAGGCTCGAACTTCTGGGCTCAGGCAGTTATACCACCTCAGCTTCCAAGTAGCAGGGACTACAGGTGCACACCACTCCACCTGGCTAATTTATTTTTTATTCTGTAGAAACAGTCTCACTATGTATCCCAGGCTGGTACTGAACTCCTAGCCTCAATCCCACCTCAGCTTCCTGAAGTGTTGAGATTACCCATGAGAGCCATCTTGCCCAGCCTGTAAAATTTTAGTCATAATTCAACAATTATGTTAAACTATCATTTGCTGTTTCTGTTCTACTCATTTATTTGGAAAGCATATGTTTGAAAATTGAAAAATAGGTTTTCAGGCTGGATCTGGTGGTTTGCTTACTCCTGTTATCCCAGCACTTTGGGAGGCTCAGGTAGGTGGATCCCTTGAACCCAGGGATTGGAGACCAGTCTGGGCTATGTGGCAAAACCCTGCCTCTACCAAAAAAAAAAAAAAATGATAAAAATTAGCTGAGTACGGTGGTGCCTACCTGTAGTCACAGCTATTAAGGAGACTGAGGTGGAAGGCTCGTTTGAGCCTGGGAGGTGGAGACTGCAGTAGCTGTGATTGTGCTGCTGTACTCCAGTCTGGGAGACAGAGTGAGACCTTGTCTCAAAAAATAAAATAAAATAAAAATAAAGCTGAGGGGTGTGGGGGGAAGGAAAAATACATTTTTATAGTATAATGAATGATTATAATGATGTTTTATTCCTTTAGAGCATGTTACAATTCCTAGTTATGGTCAAATCTTTTTAAACTAAGAGTTACAACAAATACAGAAATGCTTTTGTTAAAACTTTAAAGTAATTTAGTGGGCAGCAATAGAGCAGTGGTTTAATAAACTATGATTTGTCCATGCAATGGGATAGTATATGGCCTTTAATGTGGGAGAATAATACCTGCCAATCAGAGAAGATGTTTATGATCAGTTGGTAACTATCAAAAGTAAATCGCCATACTTGGGATAATTACTTTTTTTGCAATTAAAAAAATATACCCAACTATGCATTTATGTATGTTTATTTACATGTTAAAAAAAAAGTCTGGAAGCTGTAACATACACAACTTTTAATAGTAATTAACTCTGAGGAAGTTAGATTGGGAGAGAGGGAGTAAATAAAAGGCAATTTCCACATGTAGTATTTCAGTTTTATTTTTTACTATAAGAATGCGTTTTTGCAATTAAAGTTTACTTGTGTAGGCTTCTCATTCAATTCATCTTTAAAATTTTTTCATCTTCTGTTCAGGTTTTTAAAGGTGAAATTTACATACAGTGAAATGAAGAGATCTTAAATGTATAGTTTGTTGAGTTTTGACAAATATATACATCTGTGTAGCCAAGACCCATTCTAGTCAAGATAGAGCATTTCCATGATGTAAGAAATGTCTCCTGTACTCAGGTACCCTACTGGGAAACTGCTGTTCTGATTTCTGTCATTTCTTAGTTTTGGACCAGTTATTTAGCTACTATAATAGACCACAATAACCGAATATGGAGGTTATTATACTTCTTATGAGAATGCAAAATTGTACTTATTTAGGCCATTTCTTGTTCTGTTAAGCACCTCTTCTTTGTTGTTTAGTTTTATTTAGTTTTTCTAAAGATAGAGTTCAGTTAGGCTTTTCTTTATAGAACCAAGTAGCAATTAGAGTTGTATATAAATATAAAAGTAATCATCTCTTACATCTCCTGTCATCCATTATATCTCCTGTCCTACCTCCCAGTTTTGCTACATACACCTAGGAGTGCTAAGTGAAAGAAATAGTATTTCACAAAATGGCATAGCTGAGGGATTAAGAATGTAATTGATATATTAGAGGTTAGGAATGCAGAATAATTGAAAAGGGAATAGCAAGCATGTGAGCTGATATTGGGGGGTTGGAGGTATGGTAAAGGAGGTGGTCTGTCTCCTAAATTTACGGTCTTTGGTTTAAACAGTACAGTGTTAAGAGTGAGAAATACCCGCTAGTCAGTACAAGGCAATTAATTAAAAGTAGGTCTTTTTTGCTTTAGGATATAGGTTGGAGAAAAATGTGTTTCTGAGAATGCACAGCGTTAAGTTCCCTCCCTCAAAAAGATTTGGAATTCAAATTGCTGCAACCTAAATTGTCTTGGAACCTGCGAGCTGGGAAATGAACTATTTAGTCCCAAGCCAATTCCTGGGTGCTTGGCAAAAACAGTGACACTACTCTGGAGCGGCACCCATTCAGTCCAAGTCAAACACTTTGCATTGTTAAAGGGACACTAGGAATCAAACCACTATGAGTAAGAATCAGCATATACAATAAGCTGCAGGATTAGATTTCCCTCAGAACTTTAACAAATAGATCTCTCTGGCACAGACTGTAAGAAGAGTTTTCTTCTGAGATCAGATGAGATCGGGCATGTTCATCGTGGTGTGGCTGTAACAAGACAGTTTTCTTAAAATGATTAAAAACGAACGAATAAAACATAAAAGACCTTAAGGATAAAAAGGTAGAATTGAAAACAAACTTCTAGAAATAAAAATACTGAAAACTGAAAATGAATTAAACAGTAGATTAGACTCAACTGATGAGAAAATTTTTGAATTAGGAGATAACTCTTAGGGAATTATCTAGAAAGCAGCAGAGATAAATTAAAAATAGGAAAGTGAAATTGAGTCATGTAAAATAAGAGCAGTTTATATTTCTAATGAGTCCCAGGTATAGAGAATAGAAATAATGGGGGAAAGACAATAATCACAAATGTAATGACTATGAATTTCTAGAATTGATGAAAAATTTAAGAAGTGTGACTTTGAAGCCAAAATAAAAGTAGATCTGTATCTAGATACTTCAGAGTGAAACTGCAGAACGCCAAAGACATAGAGAAAATCTGAAACCAATGGTAAAAGGCAGGAAGCTATTTCACTAATCACATAAAGAGATGATACCTGTCTGACATCAGGAGAAAGGTCCATAGGACCTTTCAGAACTGGAAGATAGCATGATTCCTACATCAGTGTCAAGGCTTAGCAAGGGTTTAAGATGCTGAGTGTCTTAGTTTATCTTTTGCTGCCATAACAGAATACCTGAGACTGGGTAATTTATAAAGAACAGAAATTTATTTTTTGTAGTGTTGGAAGATGGGAAGTCCAAGATCAAGGCAGTTGCATCTGATGAGAGCTTTTTTGCTGCATCCTTAAATGGTTGAGGGCAGAAGGGCAAGAGAAAGCAAACTCATTGCTCCTAGCCCTTTTTATTATGGCATTAATTCATTCATGAGGGCAGAGCCCTCATGACCTAAACAACGCCCAATAGGCCTTGCATTCCAACACTGTTGCACTAGGGATTAAGTTTCCAGCACATGAATATTGGAGGACACATTCAGACCGTAACACTGAAGCATCTAGTTTGGTTATCCAGGCAGATATGATGCCTTGTTCAAGACTGGAAACAGGATGAAAAGATTTGGGATTCTGCCAAGAAGTTGAGGAATGGATGAGGGAAAAGTAACACTGTTCAGGACTTGCTGAGTTTAAAGTAACTGTGAGACAACTCTATATAGCTGTCTGTAAGTAGTTAAAAATGTCAAGTAAGAGTCTAGGCGGGGTGCAGTGGCTCACTTCTGTAATTCCAACACTTTGGGAGGCCGAGGCTGGTGGATAACCTGAGATCAGGAGTTCGAGACCAGCCTGGCCAACATGGTAAAACCCCAGTCCTTACTAAAAATACAAAAATTAGCTGGGTGTGGTGGTAACTGACTATAATCCCAGCTACTCAGGAGACTGAGGCACAAGAATCGCTTGAACCCAGATGGCAGAGGTTGCAGTGAGCTGAGATCACACCCCTGCACTCCGTTATGGGCGACAGAGCAAGGCTTGGTCTCAAAGAAAAAAAAGTCTAGAAAGGTTAAACATTAGAATTTGTGGATTATTTTTGTGAATGATTATTGAAATCATGAGATTGCCAAAGGATAGAATGCAAGGTGAGTAGAGATGGTGGCATGTTTTGGAACCTGGTGGGGAGAGCCTTTTTAAGAAGTAGGCAGAGGGCTGGGAGCGGTGGCTCACGCCTGTAATCCCAATACTTTGGGAGGCCGAGGCGGGTGGATCATGGGGTCAGGAGATAGAGACCATCCTGGCGCACATGGTGAAACCCCATCTCTACTAAAAATACAAAAATTAGCTGGGCATGGTGGCATGTGCTTGTAATCCCAGCTACTTGGGAGGCTGAGACAGGCTCACTTGAACTTGGAAGTCGGAGGTTGCAGTGAGCCGAGACGGCGCCACTGTATTCCAGCCTGGGCAACAGAGTGAGACTCCATCTAAAAAAAAAAAAAAAAGAAGTAGGCAGAGAATGAGCAGCAGAATGTTTGAGACCAGGAAGGAGGAGTATAAAGCTGAAAATGTAGTAAGTTTGATGATTTGGGACCATGGAAAGAAGATAGGATGCCCTTAATTCTCTGAGCAATGAGTTGTGCCAACACATCCAAAGAAGCTTATTAGAGACCCAGTGTTCAGGGTTTTTATTTAGGACTGATCACGTTGGGCCCCTGATCTTTGGAACCCTGATTGTTAGATGTGATACAGATTTTAGTGGTTTAAGAAATGAATGGATTGTGAGAAATTGGAAAAGACTCAAAAAGGTTGGGCAGCAAAAGAATGAAAAAAGACTTGTTTTTCTGTCTTGTTTAAATTATTCATAATTTACCATGCAATGGTTTCCCACTTTACAAATGTTTTTGTAATTCCTCATGTATTTTTCCGTTTTAGTCTTTGAAGATAGAAAAAGCCTATTTTTCTTCTAATGGTGTGATAAACAGTAATGCTTGTTAAGTGATTAAGCAATTTCTGGTGCCACTTTGTATTGCCTTCCACCAGATGGACCTCTTTTGATTTTTTTTCTTCCCCTTAAGTGCCCATCTTCGTGGTGGTGGTGTTTTTTCCTGTTTCCTCTATATGTATGCCTCTTTTTTCAGCTTTTTCTTATGTATTCAGGACAATTAAGATTAAAGAGGCTATTAGATTTCAGATAGAACACTGGAAAAGTTGGTAGGCATTGGAGATATGTTACCATTAAACTTCTTCTATCTTACATTTCTAGGAAGAATATTAAAAAACAACAGTGTGAAGCCATTGTTGGACCCCAGTGTGGCAATGCAGTTTTAAGAGGAGCCCATGTCTATGCCCCAGGAATTGTGTCAGCATCAAAATGTAAGTATAATGTTTGGATTTCTCTTTAAGGTTCTTTAAAATTTATGTGCATTTTCAAATGGAAAGTTTATTGAATTGGCACTAAGATGTATTCCAAATTTACCAAATTTTTCCAGCTTTGCGTTTAGGGTTTTATCTGATAAGGACTAACAAACTAATCATCATATAAGATTTTCTGACAGTTTTTTTTTTTTTTTTTTTAATTTCCAAATAAGGATGCATTTGATGGTGATTGTTTTAGTGGATCGTTACTGATGAATAGAGAGAATATACAAAACTTCTGTTTTGTATTCTTGACTGCATTGCCTTAAAACCTCAGAAAGCTGTCGTATCATTAGTGAGACAACATCCAGAGCCTGGAATCTGAACACTGGGATGAAACTTAGTATTCTTTATTCACCCAGGTGGTGACATATCTGTATTGCATATGCTTAGTAAGTTAGTCACTGGGGCTCAGTGGTACCTTATTGGACTTGAAATCAAGAAACAGTGGCTTTGCTCTGTAGCAGACTTATCCAGTCTCTGGGCCTCAGTCATGGTGTCCTTGAAATAAATAATTTGATCTGCATCAGAATCGGGCCAACCACTACCTGCTGGCCAAGTCTGGCCCATGTCTGTGTATGGCCCACAAGCTAAGAATGGTTTTTGCAGTTTTAAAATGTTGTAAAAGATATATATACAAAGAAGAGTATGCCAGAGAGACCTAACATAGCTATAAAGCCTAGAATATTTGTTTGCCCTTTACAGGAAAAGTATGTTGACATCTGATTTACATGATTTTAACAGTTCCCTTAGCTCTAATAGGCTGCTTGCTATTGTTGCCAGGTAATAGCCCAAATAAATTTATGATAGATTAGGTTTAAAAATGCTTTTTGGAAGTGGACTGTAATTTTCTATTATAAATATAACTGGGAGCTATTACAGAAAAAATGAAATGCCTACAAATACTGGATTTAACTAGTCATATAAATCAACTCTGTGTATACTGTAAAAGGTATTCTAAGAGTACACACACACATACGTATACATGTGTGCATATGTATGCGTATGTATATGAATGGATGTGTATGCTTATCATTGTGCTGTCATAGCAAAGAAGTACAGAGTAATGGGATTTAGAAACATTTCTTCGAAGGATTTTTAGGTTCATTTTTGAAGAGTTACTTTGAAGGAAACTTAGAAGTTTGAGACTTGAGCTGAGATGTCAAGATTTATAAGAAATCCTTTAAGGCTTGGGGGGAAATAATTTAGCTCAGCTAAAGATTTGCAGTTGAGGGTAGGATGTTTTCAAGTTGTCCTATTTCTTTGTTTTCACTGAAAAAGATTCTTCAGTGAGTTTTATTGTTAGGGAATATTTTAAAATAAAAAGGCAGATTTTCTATTAAAGATTATATTGAGATAATGAGCCAGTTTGAACTGCTTCAGGCCCCCTATAGATGCCTCTAGAGATTGCCTAGCTCAAATAATTTTCATGATTCTTCTGCTAAAGAATAGATCAATGTTACCTGATTTTCTTCTTTCTCTAGTTATGAAAGCTGGAGATGTTATATCTGTATACTCTGATATTAAAGGAAAATGTAAGAAAGGAGCCAAAGAGTTTGATGGAACAAAAGTATTTCTTGGAAATGGGATTTCCGAACTAAGCCGCAAAGAAATCTTCAGTGGGTTACCTGAACTGAAGTATGTCATCAAGTGCTTTGGGGAAATCAGCATCCTTTTTGTGGGTAAATGAAAATTAAAAACAATGTAAAATGTACCTAGTTGTATTATGTGAGTGGTTTTTTTTTTTTTTTTTTTTGGGTTTAAATCCAACTAGAAAAAGATTGTTTACCCATATTTTCATAATTTTTTGTCAAAAAGGGTAACTGATCAAATTAAAGAGCCTCATTAAGCAACCAGTTACATTGTAATTATCAAATAATTTTATTTGTCCTTCTGAATTTTATTTTTTTGGGAATATTTTGCATCTTTGAAAAACCATGTTAATCTTGAAGGAGACTGCATTAGATGATCTATCCAGATCATTTTTAACATTCTTATTTGTCAAGAAAAAGTTTGATTTTAATATAAATTAAAATATTTTTTGATTAAAAATAAATTTTACCAGAAAGCTAGCACTCACATGAATATTTATGGGTAAAAAATGAATGTTTAGGTTTGTTAAAACTAAATTAAAATATTGTCTGTTCTAAATCATCTCTGGTTGCTAATGGCCCTAAATAAATTGGTAAAAAATCTAGGCTCTTCTTTCACTTAGTCTTTTGAGGCTGTTTGAATTTTGAATTCTGTAGACAGGTCCATTACTCCAAAGTTCATGGCTGACATAGACATGCTGAAAGCTGTGAATTTCTCCAATTAGAATTGGATGATATCCCTGATTCTTACAAGTTTTTCATGTTGTAACAATTTGAGTTAGCAGTTGAAATTCATTCATTTTTCTGAAGAAATTGACTGTTGGATTCCCTAGATCTAAATAGCAGCACTTTCCAAATGGCTGAGAACAAAGATCTTGTTCTCCTTAGAAGGCTTCATGAATATAAAGATTATGCATGTATCTGCTATGTTTATCTTTGGACCTGTAACAGGTAATTGGTGTTTTGACTGCCTCCGTTAATCCATTGTTAATGGTATACACTTCATTCTTGTAGGTTATTTGATGTGATTCCAGTTATTGTGCTGAATAATGTTTTCTGAACAATGTTCTGGATAATTGTTTTGGTGTTTGGAAGTTAGGAGGCAGCCATCTTTCAAAAAACTTTCGGTTTTTTGGCTGGATGTGGTGGCTCACTTCTGTAATCCCAGCACTTCGAGAGGCCAAGATGGGTGATCTCACTTGAGGTCAGGACTTCGAGACCAGCCCAGCCAACTTGGTGTAGCCCTGTCTCTACAAAAAATACAAAAATTAGCCAGGTGTGGTGGTAGGCGCCTGTAATCCCAGCTACTCAGGAGGCTGAGGCTGGAGAATTGTTTGAACCCAGGAGGCAGAGGTTGCAGTTGGCCCAAGATCACACCACTGCACTCCAGCCTGGATGACACAGCCAGACTTCAGAATTTCAAAAAAAGGAAAAAAAACATTGGTTTTTAAACTCAATTTATTCAGTTATACTGTTGCAAGATTTTTCTCTTCCTGTGTGAGAAGCAAGGCTGCTGTAACAGAAATGCTACCTGTTTCTTATTTGTATTCTTTAAAAAGTTTTAAACCAACACAACTAATGGTACAATTATTATTCATTTAGTGAATTTGAGCCCTTTGCTTTCTTGAATTCCAGGTGGGTTGAATCATTCATAGATTCATGGAGGTAGGTTAATTTACTAACAGACTGTTTTATCCTGTGCAGTCTTGTACTTTGCATTATTATGTGGAGATACATGGCTACAAAAATATATTTTAAAAGAACATGTAATTTCATACCTGAATAATAATTGGCTTAAATTCTTCTTTATTATGTTATTTTAAGTTCAGTGATTTATAGCACTCACTTATTCTGATAGGCATAGTCAGAAGGAAATAGTCAAAGAGCACCAGAACCGAAAGTGGCAGTTAGGGACTGAGTTAGGAAGACAGGCATGAACATTTTAAAGTTTCAGTATTTTTAGAGGACCAGCATCCTGCAAGTCAGAAAGTCATTTAAATTATGGAGTGATCAGACTATGGAATTCAAGATACTCAAAAATAGTTGTAGACTCTGGTCTACAAGTATTAGTTGTAGACTGTTGATCAAGGTAAGAGTACCAGGTGTCACAACAAAGGACTGACTTGCTTTGTTTTTTCTTGTAGAGATGGGGTCTGGCTCTGTCACTCACACTGCGATCAAAGCTCAGTGTAACCTTGAACTCCTGAGCTCAAGCGATCCTCCTACATCAGCTTCTGAGTAGCTAGTACTATAGGTACATGCCACCACGACCTGGTAATATTTTAAATTCCTTTTTTTTTTTTTTTTTTTGAGACAAAATTTCGCTCTTGTTGCCTATGCTGGAGTGCAGTGGTGCAATCTTGGCTCACGGCAACCTCCACCTCCCGGATTCAAGCAATTCTCATGCCTCAGCCTCCCGAGTAGCTGGGATTACAGGCATGTGCCACCATGCATGACTAATTTTGTATTTTTAATAGAGACAGGGTTTCTCCATGTTAGTCAGGCTTGTCTTGAACTCCTGACCTCAGGTGATCTGCCTATCTCAGCCTCCCAAAGTGCTGGGATTACAGGCGTGAGCCACTGCGCCCAGCTTTTAAATTTCTTTTCATGGAGATGGGGATTTTGCTGTGTTGCCCAATCTGGTCTTCAACTCCTGGTCTCAAGCAGTCTTTCCATCTTGGCCTCCCAAAGTGCTAGGATTACAGTCATGGGATGCCACACCCAACTAGGACTGGCTTTCAAATGTGAGTCAGTGACATTTCAGAAGGTTCCTTTGTATATTTTATGCTCAGGGGCAGGGACTGTTTGCCTTGGAAGTGAATACAGTGGTTTGATTTGATCCTGACTGAGTTTTACCTCAGATTAAAAGTTCACATTCATGAATTTCAAGTGGTAAACATACGAGTAGCGTGGTAAAGGGGTGGGAAGAAGAAGAAAATAAGTCAGCATTTGTTGTATGCTAAAGGCTGTAAGAACTGAGGGAGCCAGGCATGCTGGCTCATATGTGTTACTCCAGCAACCCTGGAAGCTAAGACAGGAGGATATCGCTTGAGGCTAGGAATTTGATGCCAGTTTGGGCTTGGTGGTGTGTACCTGTAGTCCCAGCTACTGGGGAGGCTGAGGTGGGAGGATGAACCCAGGAGTTAGAGGCTGCAGTGAACTATGATTGTGCCACTGTGCTCCAGCCTGGGTGACAGAATGAAACCATGTGTCAGTACATACCTACATACATGCATACCTACATACAGACATACAAACAACAATAAAACTGAGGGGAATTTATAATCACAGCACTGCACTAATAGTCTACAGATAGCTACTGACATTATTTTACTCTAAAGACCAGCATTAACTTACCCTGTCAATATCAGATAGGGTACACACCATCTGTGTAGATGCATCCCTGCCAAGATCAACTCATAAACTGTTCCATAAGCTAGCTATGAACTTGTCTACCATATTGCTTCTAAGACTTTATCTTTGTTAATCCTAATTGGGCTCTCTGCTTGTATCCTTAAACCAGGTTTAAGTCTTGGTTTTTAAAAAAGTTTTTATTTTATTTATTTGGGTACTCTGTTGCCCAGGTTGGAGTGCCGTGGTAGGATCATAACTCACTGCAGCCTCTGATTCCTGGAGTCCTCAAGGGAGCCTTCTGATTCAGTCTCCCAAGTAGCTGGGACTACAGGTACACTCCACCATGCCTGACTAGTTTATTAATTTTTTTTTTTTTTTTT
>NW_016107376.1:1718077-1735916 GCF_001604975.1 Cebus imitator
CTCTCCACCATGCCTGGCTAACTTTTAATTTTTTTTTTTGTAGAGATATTGTCTAGGCTGGTGTCAAACTCCTGACCTCAAGTGATCCTCCTGTGCTAGTCTCTCAGAGTACTGGGATTATAGGCATGAGCCACTATGCCGGCTTAAATCCTCATTTTTATCCTTCCCTTTTAATTATACTGTACTTTTTTCTGTGCCCTCCTAATCCCTAGAACACTCTTGATTTCTCCTTTTTCTTGCCCTCTCTGGTTTGGCCTGACACACAAGGCCAGGCTTGGCTTTGTCTGACAGGATTTGGGCATTCTTTCTCTGCTTCGATAGTGTCTGACAACGTCTGAGATTGTGATGTTTGTCTTGATGAGTCACTGTCCATGAGGCCCTTCTGAGTCCTGGCCCTTCCTGGTCTGAACAGTTACACTGCCCCTCATAAAACAGGACAAAGGTGAAAAAGGTTATCCTTGGGATTGTGTCAGTACAGGCAGTTATTCTATAAAGAGCTGACAGGAAGCAGTAAAGAATGAGGTCATGTTCAAATCTCTGTGGAAACTCATTTGTGCTTAAATGCAAGCTTTATGTAACGTTTTCCTTTTTAGTTCTGATGGCTTCCTATTCTGCAGGTACAAATTCAAAAATAATTCACAGGACTACTCTATGTATTTTGTTGTTGAATAAAAGAGTTCCTAAAAAGGCAGAGCATCTTATGTTTGACAGGCTATTTGAAAATGTTGCCGGAAATACAGTTTGTATAGACTGTGGAATTACACAGACTAATGTTAGATTTCCTATTTTTCAGAGGCATGGGCATAAGAATGACAGAACCAGTATATCTCAGCCCTTCATTTGACAATGTACTGCCCCGTTACTTATTTTTACAAGTAAGTATGTATAAAAGTAAAATATTTAGTGACATTGAAACATACATCAGTGAATTATTTGAAATCTAGGATTTTAAAAAATTTAAGATACTTTTTGTGGTCTACTTATATACACTGATCTACCTTTGGTTAAGCAGTAAGAAAAAACTTCATAAATATTCTTCTTTTACTCATTTGATTTTTAAACTACCTTTTTTTTTAATCTTTCTTTGCCCAAAGATGATTTAATAATTGATTAAAATTACTGTTTTCCATCTCAAAATATTAATCTCTGAATATTGCATGCATTTGTTATACGTGTGTGCTGTTCCATTAGTAACTCATTTGATTTGTTATAGTCTGCTGGCTAGGTGTGTTATTATTATTTGCAATATAAGATGAAGATACTGAAGACCAGATTTGTTAGGGCTCTTGGCATGTGTCACATGACTGGTAATTGGTGGTATCTGAACTCAACCCTAAGTCCAAATGCTGTGTGCTGTCTTACCTTCTCTGTCCAGTAATTATTATTAGTAGTATTAGTATTATTTTTGAGACAGGCTCTCACTCTGTTGTCCAGGCTGGAGTGTAGTGGTGCAATCGTAGCTCAATGTAACTTCAACCCACTGGGCTCAAGTGGTCTTCCTGCCTCAGCCTCCCAATTAGTTGGGACCATATGCGTGCACTGCCATGCCTGACTAATTTTTTTTGACATTTTTGTAGGGATGGGGTCTCACTTTGTGGTCCAGGCTGGTCTCAAACTCCTGACCTCAAATGGTCCTCCCACCTTGGCCTCCCAAAGTGTTGGAATATAGGTGTGAGCCACTGCACCTGGCTTCTTCCCGGTATTTAGCCAGTAGACATTTTATAAATTCAGAGATTATTTCTGGTGTGAACGAACAGAAAAACAGATGTTTATTATACTCTAATTGCACATTGGTGATGGTCTAACACGTTAGGGTATATAATCTAACATATAATTGCTTATGAATCATTTTGGGGATTTTTGTTTGCTAGTTTTAGTTTCAATGGAGTTTGGTGTTTTTTTGTGCTTGTTGATTATGTAATTCATTTTTAAACATTTGTGTTCATTTGAAAATGTAGCCATGAATCATTGCTAATGATACCTGCACTGCTTCAAATTAATAATGTTTAATGCAGTGTTAGTTTTCTCTTTGGTTTGACAGTACCTACTCATCCCATAATTTAGGTTTTTGTCTTGTTTTGTTTGAGATAGGATCTCACTCTGTCACCCAGGCTGGAGTGCAGTGTCATGATCTTGGGTCACTGCAGCCTTGACCTCCCAGGCTCAGGTGATCCTCCCACGTCAGCCTCCTGAGTAGCTGGGACTACAGCATGTACCACCGCACCTGGCTAATTTTTATATTTTTAGTAGAGATGGGGCTTTGCCATATTGCCCAGGCTGGTTTTGAATTCCTGAGCTCATTGATTGTCTGAATTCCTGAGCTCAAGTGATTATCTCATCTTGGCCTTCCAAAGTTCTGGAATTATAGGCATGAGCCACTGTGCCTGGTCATAATTTAGTTTTGACTTTATAAAAAATCTTTTTTATATTTTTTTTGCTATCTATAGCTGTACTCCTTCACCTTAAAATCAGTTTAATGATGACTTGATGAAGTATTGCGAGTCATTTTCCGATTCATACTGTCCAGACTACCATAGAGCTATATTCTTTGTCACCTAATAGCAAGGGACATGAGAATTTCCTGCCAGAATAAAGCTTTTGTGTCAGAGGGTAGAGTTTAACCTTTTGTCATCTCTCCAGTGAAAGCAGTTTTATTTTATGTAATCTATTTCGATGGCCAGTTTCTGATGGCCAGTGAGACTTATTATAAGGGATACTAATGGTATCGCAGCTAACATTGGCTGAGTGCTTATTGTGGTCCATGTATACTGAGCTGAGTGTTGTATATAAGTTACTACATTTACTTCCTGGAAACCTTCAATTTTATAGATAAGGAAATAGAGCCTTAGAAACGTAAAGTGCATAGCATATAGTAGGTATTTATAGTTTTTCAGTGATTAAATGAGTGATTTGCTGTGTGCTGTGTAGGTAAAAAATAACTACAGTCAAAATTTGAATACAGGTCTTTCTGACTTCTAACCTGTATTCTTGACCCCATGCCAGTGCTCCAGATATAACCCTTGTAAGATCTGCATCTGAATCACCTGCAGGACCTTTTGAAAATGCAGTTCTTGGGTCATAATTTAGATTTACTGAGTTCCAAGTTCAGAGGGTGAGGGCTTTAAGCAATTCACATATGACATTAAATTTCCCAAGTGCTTCTTTGACAATTTCCCAAAAACTGTGTGGTCGGTGCTTTAACATAAGATATTAGTTGATCTTTTTGTGTTAGATTTTCCTTTTCAACCTGGTTCAGAGCTGCCAGATTCTTAAGTGGGTCGTAACTGATCTATAAAACCTAAATAGCTTAATTCAGTGCGGACCAGCACCAGGTGATATTCATTTCTCTAAGGAAAATTCTAAAAGTGCAGAAGAGTAAGTTTAAGAAGAATGTGGAATTTAAAAATTTCATTATTATCCTTGAATTTTTACATACATAATGATTTTCACAAATAGAACAAGTTTCACATTTACATATAATGGTAATATAAAACGTTTGGAGGCCGGGCGCGGTGGCTCAAGCCTGTAATCCCAGCACTTTGGGAGGCCGAGGCGGGTGGATCACGAGGTCAAGAGCTCGAGACCATCCTGGTCAACATGGTGAAACCCCATCTCTACTAAAACTACAAAAAATTAGCTGGGCATGGTGGCACGTGCCTGTAATCCCAGCTACTCAGGAGGCTGAGACAGGAGAATTGCCTGAACCCAGGAGGCGGAGGTTGCGGTGAGCTGAGATCGCACCATTGCACTCCAGCCTGGATAACAAGAGCAAAACTCCGTCTCCAAAAAAAAAAAAAAAAAAAAAAAAAAAAAAAAAAACGTTTGGAATGTTTCAACAAGTCGCTTTTCTTTTCAAACAAACACACTTGAATACTAAAGTGGATTAAATGACAGTCACTGAAAGTACATCACATAAGAGGCATCATCTAAATGAAAGTACTTTTCAATAGTGTTAAATTATTGCAATAGATGCTGATACTTTAATAACAAATTTAAAATTTTTGCTTTTGTCAGTATCCATGCTTCTCTAACAGCTAAGAAGCTCATTGTAGCCGTAATTTGCAGTTTTCATTTTGGTTTTAGGAATTAACTTAGATCTAGTAGAGAAGATGCCCAAGGCTTTCATAGGTCTCAGGCTATGCAGGGAGGTTTATTATCTCACAAATTTTATAATTTAATCACGCCATTTACCAAGACTCTGCAGTAAATTCGTATGTATCAAATCACTTGAAAAACTTGCTTTATCACCTAGGCTGGAGTAAAGTGGTGTTATCTCAGCTCACTGCAACTTCCGCCCCCCAGTTTCAAGCAATTCTCCTGGCTCAGTCTCCTGAGTAGCTGGGGCTATAGGAGTGTACCGCTGTGCCCAGCTAATTTTTATATTTTTAGTAGAGACAGGGTTTCATCATGTTGGTCAGGATGATCTCGATCTCTTGACCTCGTGTTCTGCCTACCTTGGCCTCCTAAAGTGCTGGGATTACAGGTGTGAGCCACTGCGCCTGGCAGTCTGATGCTTTGTGTGTAGTTCGTGCTCAGCTGTTGCTTTTGGCAATAACTCATTTTCAGCTTATTAAATGTAAAAGAAGGATGTCATCTTACTGTTGTTATAATAAAAAAGACATGCACACAGGGCAGGAGTGCTTTTCTTGCACCTCCAGCAAAATGTAAATTCCATTGAAGAGAGGGATCTCTCCAGTGCATAGACCAGTGTCTGATATATAGTAAGCACTCAATGCATTTTGTGGGGTCAGTGAATAAAGCATCTGTCTACTGTTTTGATTCTGTATTTTATTTATTTTTTGAGACTGAGTCTCACTGTGTCTACCAGGCTGGAGTATAGTCTCATGATCTCAGCTTATTGCAACCTCCGCCTTCCCAATTCAAGCGATTGTCATGCCTCAGCCTCCCAAGTAGCTGAGATTCCAGGCGCCCACCACCATACTGGGATAATTTTTGTGTTTTTAGTAGAGACGGGATTTTATGATGTTGACCAGGCTGGTCTCGAACTCCTGACCTCAGGTGATCCACCGCCTTGGCCTCCCAAAGTGTTGGGATTACAGGTCTGAGCCACTGTGCCGGCCTGCTAGTAGTCTTTTTTCTTTGGTGTTTTTGAGGCAGTATCTCACTTTGTCTCCCAGGCTGTGTGTGGTAGTGGAATTGTGGCTAACTGCAGCCTGGACCTTCCAGGTTTCAAGTGATCTTCCTGCCTCAGCCTCCTAAGTAGTTGCTACTATAGGCACACAGCACTATGCATTGCCAATTTTTGATTTTTTTTTTTTTTTCATGGAGATGAGGTCTCACTATGTTGCCCAGGCTGGTCTGGAACCTCTGGTCTGAAGCGGACCTCCCATCTAGGCCTCTGAAAGTGTTGGGATTATTGGCATCAGCCACCACACCTGGCCTCGCTTTTCATTCTAAGTGATTATTGTTTTGTTATTGTGCAGGACAGGAGGACATAATTAAATACTTTGTCTTGGAAAAATCTTTGGGAAATTTGTGGGGGTTTTTCATTTTGGTTTGGTTTTTGATGCCTCTTGCCTTTTTCTGAAAAGTGTTATTCCCCCAAGCCTATACCTGGGGGGAATACCAACAGCCAATGCAAAAGCTTCACATTGTGGTGAGGGCTTTTTAGTGATGGGGGGTTTATGATCAGGGGCCCGTGATAGGGATTATTTTTAATTTTAGCATCTCAGATTACCCAAAGATATTTTGTAAAGTTAATAGTAGTATTGTACACAGTCATTAAAATTGCAACTCTGCTATATCATTTGGTTTCTCAAAATCAAAAAGGAAACTTTTAAATTGCTTAAACACAATCCAAAGAATTAAGAAGTATTAGATGCCCTTCAGTTGAACTAATTGTCTGATAAATGTTTAACAGTTAAATACTTAACAGCAGCTGCTTTCAAAGTTATAGTCTTGGTTCACTGGAAGAAAAAATTGGTGCCTGAAACTTAACTTTTTTTTTTTTTTTGAGACTGAGATTCGCACTAGTTGCCCAGGTTGGAGTGTAGTGGTGTGATCTCGACTCATTGCAATCTTCACCTCCCAGCTTCAAGCGATTCTCCTGCCTCAGCCTCAGAGTAGCTGGGATTACAGGCATGCATCACCACACCCAGATAATTATTTTGTATTTTTAGTAGAAATGGGATTTCTCCAAGTTGGTCAGGCTGGTCTTGAACTCCCAACCTCAGGTGATCCACCCGCCTCGGACTCCCAGAGTGTGCTGGGATTACAGGCGTGAGCCACTGCGCCCGGCCCTTAATTTTTTAAGTGCCTCATTTCTTCTAAGCAATTTAAAGAGGTTGCACAAACTATGGATCGTTGAATAAAGACTCCTGCCTGGCCCTACCACTTGTGGCTGCCTTCCTTTGTCTGGGTTAGAACCTGGATCAGATGTTTAAAAGCTTTCATAGGTGATTCTAATGTGCAGCTAAGTGGTAGTCAGTGTAGTCCAGCTGTGGTGCATGGGTGGATGGCACACTAGAATCATGTAGGGTGATTTTGAAACCGCTGATGATCCAGTGCTAGAAATTCTCACTTTACTAGATAAGGCCCAGACTTTTTTCCTAAGCTTACCAGGTGATTACATTGCAAAACCAGTGTAAAGGAATATTTTAGAGGAAGGTAGCAAATGATTTTAAGAAAACTCTGTCACCGGGCACAGTGGCTCACACCTGTATCCCAGCACCTTGGGAGGCCAAGGCTGGAGGATAACTTGAGCTTGGGAGTTTGAGACTGCCTAGGCAACATATTGCAAACCCTGTCTCCACACTTGATCTTAGCCAAAAGGCCAAGAAGCGATACAGTACGACCCCATCGCTACAAAAAATTTACAAAATTGGCCAGGCTTTGTAGTCCTAGCTGCTCTGGAGGCTGAGGTGGGCGGATTTCTTGAGCCCAGAAGTTCAAGGCGCCAGAGAGCTATGATTGCACTGCTGCACTCCAGCCTGTGTCACAGAGCAAGACCATATCTCCAAAAATAAATAAATAAATTTTAAAAACTCATTTGAATCTTTAATGAAGCGTATTGACATGGTCTGTTTCATATTTTTCGACTTACTACAATCAGAAGGTTCTTAATATATTATGTTTGAATGGAAACTTATGTAATCTTTAGCCAATCCATTAATGTTATCATTTTTAGGAGTGAAGCATAGCAAGTCGTCTCCAGATAAAGAATCAGCAAACCTTTAGCAGCTTCAAACATGTTTTAGTGTTTTCGTCTTGGAGTTCTATTTAAATATTTTTGTAATAAATAAAACTTGCTGCCAGGTGTACTGGCTCACACCTGTAATCCCAACACTTTGGGAGGCCTAGATAGGCAGATTGCCTGAGCCCAGGAGTCCTAAGACCATCCTGGGCATCATGAGGAAACCCTGTCTCTGCAAAATATGTAAAAAAGTAGCTGGGTTAGGTGATGTGTGCCTATAGTCCCAGCTACTTGGGAGGCTGAGGTGGGAGGATTGATAAAGCCCAGGAGGTTGAGGCTTCAGTGAGCTGTGATTGTGTCACTGCACTGCAACCTGCGTGACAGAGCCAGACCTTGTCTCAAAAATATAAATAAATCATAGAACTTGGTGGATAAACTATAGTAAAGTTATTTTTAGTGTTTATAGCTCTTTGGGTGCCTACATCATTTGCATAGATTTTAATGCTTGTTATATTCAGAGGAAGAAATTTGCTTGTTTCAAACTCCTTTCTCACCATTGAGTTTGTTTTGAAGTGGTGATCTTAGATTCCCTTGAGAATGTTGCAGCCAACTCAAAATTCTTGAGGATGTTTTTGTAAGAATGAATTGAAATCTTTAACGTTTAAGAGGCACGATTGGGAGGATCCAAAATTTAAGCCCAGCCTAAGCAAAATAATAAGACCCTGTCTCCAAAATAAGCAGATAACTCTATGCTTGTTAGACTCTGTTTTTCTTGCAAGGTAATTTTAGAAATGAGTTATTTTATGACACTATTCCATCTGTTTTATTCAAGGCTGTCATTCTATAGTAAGTAGTCCTTATATAATTAATACTAATAAATTAATGATTGAATATGACTTACTATTATAGATGAGGTAGGTTTGGTGTTCTTTCATAGGTGGTTTGTGTGTAAGTCCTGGGAGATCATAGGCTAGTCTAGGAAATTGTGAATTTCCTGAGTATATTTATAAAAACTACCCTCTTGGCAGACTTGGGGATGCTGTATAGTGGATTAAACCCAGAGGCTTCTTTACATTCTCTGGTTCTCAAAAATGGTTTAGGATTATTGATAATTGATAACATTTTTTTTCTTTATAGAATTTGCCATCTGCTGTAGTAACTCATGTTCTAAATCCTCAACCTGGTGAGAAGATTCTAGACTTGTGTGCAGCACCTGGAGGTAAAACAACACACATTGCAGCACTAATGCATGATCAGGTGAGACTGTCTTCACAGCAAAACCACTTTCAAAGCAGTATATATTTCAGTAGTGAAGGTGGAACAATGTGAAACTTCTGAAACATACAGCCATTCACAGTCTATTTCAGATTCAGCCAAAATGAAAACTATTCAGTGATGTCAGTCACCACATATTAAGCTCAGTAGACAATGATCATTTATGAAGACTGTCTCAAGACCTTGAATTTTACAGTTTGCTAATATGATTACAGACTACTTCTGTTATAAAATTCAATTTAATATATTTAGATATTTTATATTCTTAATTTTAAGATTTTGTAGTTTAAACGATTAAAGTATATTCTGCCTTTAAAAACTAATTTCACAGTACATTATCAAAGTGTGAAATATGTATATGTTAAGATATATATACACATAGTTCTATAATACATAAAGATATACACATACATTTAGAATATTTACTATTTAAAGTTATTTTGGTCTAAGAAATATCTCTAATAGAAAAGGATATTTTTTAAATACTGAAAATGAGAATGAAAAAAGAGTAAAGGATATTTGTTGTTTAAATTTTGAAGAATTTAATACCCTTAGAATATGCTTGTCTGCTTATTTATACTCCTCTTTGCCTCAAAAGAATTTAAAGTGGTAACAAAAACTCTTGAGGGAAAATGTATTAAATACCACTAGTGCATAAAAGAAAGCATCTGAAATAAGAGTTTATTTTGTGGAGTTGCAATGTTTAATGCAAATCATTTTTCAGTTTATATGGAAGGTTTAAGTTTGGTCATGATAGGTTTTGAGAAAGTTTTAATTCTCGTTTAATTTATGGTGTATTTGCTTAACAATAATTATTTGTAGAGATTTGACTTTCTCTTAGTAAAAAAAAAGTCTTTCCAAAGGGAGTCTGGATATTCAGTTTTCTGTTGGTTTTATGATATGTAAAGACACAAAATTTCAGTGGCATACAACTAAACATTTTGGGGTCTCGGGTATCTATGGGATTCAGCTGATCTCTGCTGGGCTCACTCATGTACTAGTCAGCTGCAGATGAACTAGGCATTTCTGATGATCTTCGGTGGGCCCGTTGGCTTAGACTTGGATAATTGTTGGCTCAGCTAAAGTGGCCTCAGCTGAGACAACTAGGATGCCCTGCCTCTGGTCAATGTGTAAGTTCTCCTCTGGCTAGGACCAGCAGACTAGCCCAGCAGAGGGCAATAATTGGAGGCTAGTGATGGCAGAGAGCAAAGCAGAGCAAGTGCAACTGTTCAAGTGCTTTTCATTGTATTTATAAAAAAAATCTCTGCATACATCACATTTACTGTCATCCTATTTATTGGCCAAAACAAATCACATGGCTGAATCTGAACAGAGTGGCAGCATATTGGGTATTGCAGGATTTTCTGATGAAGGATGAATATACGTGGAAAGTTGAAGAATTGAGGCTATGTAGGCAGCAATCAACTATAGTGGGACAGCAACGTAGACATGAACAACCGGAATACAGATATTTGAGCCAGAACTGAATCCCAAATTGTGTTGCTGCTTTTAATTTGTTATTTGTTTTAGTAGGTAAGCAAATCTTTTATGACTGCAGCCTCCAGGCTTATAGTTTTATAAAAGTAGCCATCAGCTAGTTTCTCCTTTACTGTGCAATACATTTGACCTTTATTCTAGTTGTTGACTACTTTCCTAGTTCACCTCACTTTAAATGGTTTCCCTGTTTGTCACAGTATTAATTGAAAGTGTCTATCACTAAACCTGGTGGCATTTGAGGAATATTTACACATTTTCTGCATTGTAGGCTATGCCATTGCTGTATATGGCATACAAGGACCATATAAAAGAAAAGGAATAAAATATATAGAAAAGTCATCTTCACTGTCTTGCATATATAATTTCATAGTATATTTAAAAATATATGAATATTACAATGCATTCTTTTTTTTTTTTTTTTTTTGAGGCGAAGTCTTGCTTTGTGGCCCAGGCTTGGCCTACTGCAACTTCTGCCTCCCAGGTTCAGGTGATTCTCATGCCTCAGCCCCCTGAGTAGCTGGGATTACAGGTGTTTGCCACCACTGACTAATTTTTGTAATTTTAGTAGAGAGGAGGTTTCACCATGTTGGCCAGTCTGATTTCGAACTCCTGGCCTCAAGTGAGGTGCCTGTCCCAGCCTCCCAAAGTACTGGGATTACAGGTGTGAGCCACTGCTCCTGACCCACAATGCATTCTTAAAATTTTGACTGTTTGTTTTTAAAAATTTTGCTTTAAGTTCTGGGATATACATGCAGAATGTGCAGGTTTGTTACATAGGTATACATGTGCCATGGTGGTTAGCTGCACCTATCCACCCATTATCTAGGTTTTAAGCCCCATGTGCATTACATATTTGTCCTAATGCTACCTCTCCCTTTGACCCCAACTCCCTGACAGACCCCCATGTGTGACGTTTCCCTGTGTTCTCACTGTTCACCTCCCACTTATGAGTGAGAACATGTGGTGTTTGGTTTTCTGTTCCTGTGTTAGTTTGCTGAGAACAATGGTTTCCAGTTTTATCTGTGTTCTTGCAAAGGATATTAACTCATTCTTTTTCATGGCTGCATAGTATTCCATGGTGTATATGTGCCACATTTTGTTTTTCCAGTCTGTCATTGATGGTCACTTGGGTTGGTTCCAAGTCTTTGCTATTGTGAATAGTGCTGCAATACACATATGTGTGCATGTGTCTTGATAGTAGAATGATTTATAACCCTTTGGGTGTATACCCAGTAATGGGATGCTGGGTCAAATGATATTTCTAGTTGTAGATCCTTGAGGAATCCCCACACTGTCCTCCGTAATGGTTGAACTAATTTACACTCCCACTAACAGTGTAAAAGTGTTCCTATTTCTCCGCATCCTCTCCAGCATTTGTTGTTTCCTGGCTTTTTAGTGATTGCCATTCTAACTGGCGTGAGATGGTAGTTTATTGTGGTTTTGATTTACATTTCTCTAATGACCAATGATGATGAACTTTTTTTCATGTTTGTTAGCCCCATCAATATCTTCTTTTGAGAAGTATCTGTTCATATCCTTCGTCTACTTTTTGATAGGGTGGTTTTTTCCTTGTAAATTTGTTTAAGTTCCTTGTAGTTTCTGGATATTAGACCTTTGCCAAATGGGTAGAATGCAAAAGATTTCTCACATTCTGTAGGTTGCCTTTTCCCTCTGATGATAGTTTCTTTTGCCGTGCAGAAACTCCTTAGTTTACTTAGATCTCATTTGCCAGTTTTGGCTTTTGTTGCAATTGCTTTTGGTGATTTAGTCATGATGTCTTTGCTTATGCCTGTGTCCTGAATGGTTTTGCCTTTTTTCTAGGGTTTTTATGGTTTGGGTATTACGTTTAAGTCGCATCCATCTTGAGTTAATATTTGTGTAAGGAAGGGTCCAGTTTCTGTTTTCTGCATATGGAGAGCCAGTTTTCCCAGGACTGTTTATTAAATAGGGAGTCTTTCCTCATTGCTTTTGTCAGGTTTGTTGAAGATCAGATGGTTGTAGATGTCTGTTGTTATTTCTGAGATCTCTGTTCTATTCTATTGGTTTATATGTCTGTTTTGGTACCAATGCAATGCTGTTTTGGTTACTGTAGCCTTGTAGTATAGTTTGAAGTCAGGTGGTATGATGCCTCCAGCTTTGTTCTTTTTGCTTAGGATTGTCTTGGCTATATGGGCTCCTTTTTCGTTCCATATAAAATTTAAAGTAGTTTTTTCTAATTCACTGAGAAATTCAATTGTAGTTTAATGGGAGTAGCACTGAATCTGTAAATTACTTTGGGCAGTATGGCCATTTTCACGATATTGATTCTTCCTATCCAGGAGGATGGATGGAGCTTTTTCATTAGTTTGTGTCCTCTCTGATTCCTTGAGCAGTGGTTTGTAGTTCTCTTTGAAGAGACCCTTTGCATCCCTTGTTAATTGTATTCCTAGGTATTTTATTCTCTTTGTAGCAATTGTGAATGGGAGTTCACTCATGATTTGGCTCTCTACTTGCCTATTGTTGGTGTATAGGAATGTTTGTGAATTTTGCACATTAATTTTGTATCCTGAGATTTTGCTGAAGTTCCTTACCAGCTTAAGGAGTGTTTGGGCTGAGATGATGGGCTTATACAGAGACAACTTGACTTCCTCTCTTCCTGTTTGAATACGCTTTATTTCTTTCTCTTGCCTGATTGCCCTGGCCAGAACTTCCAATATTATGTTGAATAGGAGTGATGAGAGAGGGCATCCGTGTCATGTGCTGGTTTTCAAAGGGAATACTTCCAGCTTTTGCCCATTCAGTATGATATTGGCTGTGAGTTTGTCATAAATAGCTCTCATTATTTTGAGATGTTCTATAATACTTAGTTTATTGAGCATTCTTAACATGAAGGGATGTTGAATTTTATCGAAGGCCTTTTTTCCATCTCTTGAGGTAATCATGTGGTGTTTGTCATTGGTTCTGTTTATGTGATGGATTATGTTTATTGATTTGTGTATACTGAACCAATTTTGCATCCCAGGGATGAAGCTAACTTGATCGTGGTGGGTAAGCTTTGCGATGTATTGCTGCATCCGGTTTGCCAGTATTTTAGTGAGGATTTTTGCATCAATGTTCATCAGGGATATTGGCCTGAAATTTTCTTTGTGTGTGTGTGTGTTTCTGCCAGGTTTTGGTGTCAGGATGATGCTGGCCTCATAAAATGAGTTAGGAATCATTTTCTGTTGTTGGGAATCATTTCAGAAGGAATGGTACCAGCTCCTCTTTGTACCTCCAGTAGAATTCGGCTGTGAATCCATTTATTTGGTCCTGGGCTTTTTTTTGGTTGGTGGGCTATTAATTACTGTCTCAGTTTCAGAACTTGTTACTGATCTATTCAGGGATTCCCCCTCTTTCTGGTTTATTCTTGGGAGGATTTATGTGTCCAGTAATGTATCCATTTTTTCTGGATTTTCTAGTTTACTTGTGTAGAGGTGTTTATTCTCTGATGGTAGTTTGTATTTCTGTGGTATCAGTGGTGATATCCTCTTTATCATTTTTTATTTTTTCTGTTTGATTTTTGTCTTTTTTCTTCTGTATTAGTCTTGCTAATGGTCTATTTTGTTAATCTTTTCCAAAAAACCCTCTCCTGGATTCATTGATGTTTTTTTTTTTTTTTTTTGAAGGGTTTTTTGTGTCTCTATCTCCTTCAGTTCTGCTCTTAGTTATTTCTTGTTTTCTGCTAGCTTTTATTTGTTCTTGCTTCTCTAGTTCTTTTAATTGTGACATTCAGGTGTCGATTTTTAGCTTTCTGATGTGGGCATTTAGTCCTGTAAATTTCCCTTTTAACACTGCTTTAACTGTGTCCCAGAGATTCTGGTATGTTGTCTCTTTGTTCTCATTGGTTTCAAAGAACTTCTTTATTTCTGCCTTAATTTTGTTATTTACCCAGTAGTTATTCAGGAGAAGTTTGTTCAATTTCCATGTAGTTGTGCAATTTTGAGTGAGATTGTTAATCCTGAGTTCTAATTTGATTGCACTGTGGTCTGAGAGACTGTTATGATTTCCATTCTTTTGCATTTGCTGAGGAGTGTTTTACTTCCAATTATATGGTCAATTTTAGAATAAGTGCCATGTGGTGCTGAGAAGAATGCTTATTCTGTTGATTTGGGGTGGAGAGTTCTGTAGCTGTCTGTTAGGTCCACTTGATCCAGAGCTGAGTTCAAGTCCTGAATATCCTTATTAATTTTCTGTCTCACTGATCTGTCTAATATTAACAGTAGGGTGTTGAAGTCTCCCACTGTTATTGTGTGGGCGTCTAAGTCTCTTTGTAGATGCCCATGCTGGAGAGGAGTTGCGATCATTTGGAGGAGAAGAGGCATTCTGGTTTTTGGAATTTTTAGCATTTTTATGCTGTTTTTTTCTTATCTTCATGGATTTATATACCTTTAATCTTTGAGGCTGATGACCTTTGGATGGGATTTTTGTGCAGGGGTCTTTTTTGTTGATATTGTTGTTTTCTGTTCGTTAGTTTTTCTTCTAAATCAGGCCCCTCTTCTGCAGGTCTGCTGCAGTTTGTTGGAGGTCCACTCCAGACCCTGTTTGCCTGGGTATCATCAGTGGAGGCTGCAGAACAGCAAAGATTGCTGCCTGCTCCTTCTTCTGGAAGCTTTGTCCCATAGGGGCACTGGCCTGATGCCAGCTGGAGCTTGCCTGTATGAGGTGTCTGTCGAACCCTGCGGGGAGGTGTCTCCCAGTCCCGAGGCACGGTGGTCAGGGATTTACTTGAGGAGGCAGTCTCTGTCCCTTAACAGAGCTGGTGCACTGTGCTAGGAGAATCCCCCTTGTCAGGATCAGATGCTGTCTTCAGTGCCGGCAGGCTGGAAAGATTAAGTCCACTGAAGTTGCACCCACAGCCATCCCGCCCCCTCCCCCAGGTGCTCTGTTCTAGGGAGAGGAGAGTTTTATATGTAATCCCCCGACTTGGGGCTGCTGCCTTTCCTTCAGAGATGCCCTGCCCAGTGAGGAGGAATCTAGAGAAGCAGTCCAGCAACAGCTGCTTTGCTACACTGTGGTGAATTCCTCCCAGTCCAAACCTTAGCACTGTTAAGGGAAAACTGCCTCCTAAAGCCTCAGTAGTGATGGATGTCCACCAAGTGTGATGGTCCTGGGTCGACTCCAGACTGCTGTGCTGGCAGTGAAAATTTCAAGCCAGTGGTTCTTAGCTTGCTGGGCTCCATGGGAATGGGACCTGATGAGTGATACCACTTGGCTCCCTGGCTTCAGCACCTTTTCCAGGGGAATAAATGACTATATCTCACTGAGGTTCCAGGTACCACTGGGGTACCAAAAAACTCCAGCAGGTAGCTCGGTGCCTGCCCAAACAGCTGCCCAGTTTTGTGCTTGAAACCCAAGGCCCTTGTGGTGTAGGCTCATGAGGGAATCTTCTGATCTGCGGATTGCAAAAACCATGGGAAAAGCGTAATACCTGGGCTGGGTAGCACAGTTAGTTCCTTCCCTTGGCTGAGGAAGGGAGTTCCCGTGACTGCTTGCACTTTCTGGTTGAATGATGCCCAACCCTGCTTCTGCTTGCTCTCTGTGGTTTGTACCCACTGCCTAACCAGTCTCAATTAGATGAACTGGGTACCTCAGTTGGAAATGGAGAAATCTTCGCCTTCTGGGTTGATCTGGCTGGGAGCTGCAGACCAGAGCTGTTTCTCTTCAGCCCCTCCCAGATTTTCACCTCTTATCTTTATTGACTTTGACTTAAACAAAGTGTTACTCTATAAAATTTTCTTAAACTATGTTTTATACCACACCAGAACATTTTGCCATGCTATATAGAGGTTTTGGCTGATATTTTTCCTGTGTTGGCTGCCAGAATTCATAGGAATTTTATGTGGCTAGCTGGAAGATATTAAAATGACCACTTTTACAAGGAACATTCATTTGCATCTGCCTGTCTCAAAGCACTTTAAGGCTGCTGTCTAACAGCATTAGCTGATGTTCTTCCAGAGGTGAACGAGGGACATCAAATTGGTGATTTTTAATGTTTGCCTCCAATGGATGTTTTTAAGTTTCTTTATAAGATTGCAAATACTTCTTGGTTTTGAGTTTTGTTGATTAAAAGTAGCTAGTCATTATAAGATTATTTTTTTAGGCTGGGGGCAGTGGCTCACTTCTGTAATCCCAGCACTTTGGAAGGCCAAGGCAGGCGGATCACCTGAGGTCGGGAGTTTGAGGTCAGCCTGACCAACATGGAGAAACCCCATCTCTACTAAAAAATACAAAAAAATTAGCCTGAACATGGTGGCACATGCCTGCAATCCCAGCTACTCGGGAGGCTGAGGCAGGAGAATCCTTGAACCCAGGAGGCAGAGGTTGCGATAAGCTGAGATGGCACCATTGCACTCCAGCCTGGGCACCAGGAGCGAAACTCTGTCTCAAAAAAAAAAAAAAGATTATTTTTCTGGCAAGAATGTGTATTTTCTTAATGGAAAGACATCGTATTTAGTGTAAATTGGATATACATTTGGTTAATGGATTCACGTTTTAAAGTAGGAATGGGAGGATAGTCAAAAAGAGTAATTTTTTATGTTTTTCTCGTTTTTATGACTGCTGTGGATTTATAGTTGTTTTTTTTTTTTTTAATGTGTCTGCGTGTGTCTGTTTTCTTTTTAGGGAGAAGTTATAGCACTAGATAAAATCTTCAACAAAGTAGAAAAAATAAAGCAGAATGCATTATTGTTAGGACTGAATTCCATCAGGGCATTCTGCTTTGACGGAACAAAGGCAATTAAACTTGATATGGTGGACACAGAAGGTGAGAAATTTGATTTTCTTTTTTTAATTGACAAATCATATATATTTGTGGGATGCAGCATGATGATGTGACATGTATATAATTTTGTATACAATGTGGAATGATTAAAACAAGCTAATTAACATATCCATTACTGTACTTGCCGTTTTTTTGTGGTAATTTGAAATTTACTCTCTTAGCAGCTTTGAAATAGGAAATACATTGGTATAGTCACCATACTGTGCAGTAAATCTCAAAAACTTATTCCTGCTCTCTAATTGAAACTTTGTGCCCTTTGAACAGCATTTCCCCATTCTTTCTCCTCCCTCCTCCCCCAGTCTCTGGTAACAACCATTATTCTACTCTGTTTCTGTGAGTTTGACCTTTTTAGATTCGCCACTTAAGTGAGATCATGTAATGTTTGTCCCTCACTGCCTGGCTTATTTCACTTAGCATAATATGATGTCTTCCAGGTTCATCCATTTTGTTGCAGATGACAGAATTTCTTTTTTTTTTTTTTTTTAAGGTATTCCATTGTGTATGTGTACCACATTTTCTTTGTCCATTCGTTTCTTGATGGGTTTCATACCTTTGCTATTGGGAATAATGCTGCAGTGAAATGAGAGTACAGATATCTCTTCAACATACTGATTTCAGTTCCTTTGTCTGTATATCCAGTAGTAGGATTGCCGGATAATACAGTAGTTCTGTTTTTAGTTTTTTGAAGAACCTCAATACTGTTCTCCACAGTGGCTCTAGTAATTTAAATTCTCACCAGTAGTGCAGGAGCATGTTCCTTCCTATGGAGTGTGTTTTTCTCTGCATCCTTGCCTACAGTTATTAGTGTGTGTGTGTGTGTGTGTGTGTGTGTGTGTGTGCGCGCGCGCGTGTGTGTTTATGATAGCCATTTTAACTGGGGTGAGGCGATACCTCATGGTGGTTTTCATTTGCATTTTCCTGATGATTAGTGATGTTGGGCATTTTTTCATATACCTGTTGGTATTTGTATGTCTTCGTTGGAGAAATATGTGTTAGGTCCTTTGTCTTTTTTTAATAGGTCTGTATTTTTGAAAGACCTATTTTGAAATAGGTCTTTATTTTTTAAAGATTAATTTTACTGAATATTAAATTCTTGGTTGACAGGTTTTTTTTTT
>NW_016107376.1:1735951-1738341 GCF_001604975.1 Cebus imitator
TTTTTTCTTTCTGTACTTCGTATATGTCATGTTACCATCTTTTGGCCTCCATTGTTCCTGATTAACAATCAACTGCCCATCTTTTACAGTTCCCTAGTACATGACAAGTGGTTATTCTCTTGCTGCCTTTAACATTTTCTCTTTGCTTTTGACTTTCAACATTTTTATGATGATGTATCTGGTTGTGGATCTTTTTGCCTTTGTCCAACTCAGTTAGTTGTTCTTTTTCGATGTGTAGCTTGATTGTCATCAAATGTGGATTATTTTCAGCCATTATTTTTTGAATATTTTCCTACCTTTTTCCTTTCTTTCCTTTTGGGACTACCTAAGTTGTCTTAATAATGCCTACATTGTCTTAATAATGTCACACATTTCTCTGAAGTTGATGTTCATTATTATTTCTTTCTGACCTTCAGATTGTAACCACAAAGCAGGTTAGTTGCATGCCACATTTAGAGTCCAATTAACAAGAGTGAGGTCTGGTAGAAGGAAAATTTATTCCAACGCTAGCTTAGGTAATGAGGCACAAAGCATCCTGCCTTTATATGTGCTGCTTCACCTTTGGAGCAGAAAGCAGACAGTTTTATAAGATAAGTGGGGAAGTGAACCAGGGCAGGGGTCCCACTGCTAGCTGGTACGTAATCTAACAGACAGTTGAACTGGCACCTTCCTGGGCAGAATAAGTTGTGGCCAAGCAGGCATGATTTCAATATGTCCTCCTGGTGGATGAAAGTTCCCCCCGACTCCCTACAAGAGCTGCAATCCCTAGAGGGTGGAAGTTTCAAGACCACCCCTTCGAGGTGAAAGTTCCCTGGCCAGTATTGTTTGATCTGCTACTTGACTGTCAGTTCTCAAGGAGAGATCTGTCTTGGAGGCTTAGTTAGAAGAGCTTGCCCTGCAGGGAGTATCTGGTGAGGGGAAAGTGTGTAAAAGGTTAAATTTGAATTTTTGAAGGGCTGAGTAGGAAACAAACGGAATGGGGAAAGGGGAGAAGAGAACAGAAAATAACTTAAAAAGTAGTAATTCATTCCTTTTTCTTAGAAAAATGCAGGTACTCGGTTACAAGATTACATAATCTATATTCAGCTGTCTTAAAGTACATTTTTTTTCCTGTCAGGTTAACTCTGGTTGAGCCCTCTAGTGGGTTTTTTTTTGTTTTTTTTTAAAGATACTATATTTTCAACATTTTGATTTCCTTTTTTAAAAATTAATTTCTCTCTAGTGATATTCTCTATTTTATGAAGCATGACGATCATATTTCCCTTTACTTTTTAAAGCATGTTTTCCTTTAATTCTTTAAACATATTTTTATTGGTTGCTTTAAAGTTTTTGCCTACTATGTCCGGCAGCTAAACTCGATCAAAGTTTGCTTTGTTCGCTGCTTTTTTTCCCTACCAATGGGTCACACTGTCCTTTTTCTTTCCATATCTCATATATTTTTCTTTTTTTGGCTGAAAACTGGACATTTTAGATAATACATTGTAACAACACCTTGAATGCTAATTCATCTCCTCCCCAGGCTTGTTGCGATTGTTTGCTTATTTGTTTAGGGTCACGGCTGGACTCTTTTAGTAAAGTGTATTTCTTCAGCATGTGCAGCTGAGATGTCACTCGTCAGCAGCTTTTTTGACATGGGCACAGTAATCATGGGATCACAGTGGTTTTAGTTTTAGCAGGGCTTTCTTTGTGTCTTTCTCTGCTCTTTGTGTTAAACTGTGTGCTTCAGGTATAACAAAACACTGTTACCCTCCACTAATTGCAGACTGATTGCTTTACTCTTTTCAACAGTGCCCTGGGACATAAGTTGTCCCATTATCTCATCCAATGAATATGAGAGCCTTTGCATAGGTAATCTTTTTGACCAGACTTTGAGGTTTTTCCCAGCACAAAAGGCTCTTCTCACTGTCTCACACCTTGAGGCGTTCATCAACTTCTCTTCTCTTTGGTTTAGCTGCTGCTTTTCATGGAGCTCCCAGCCTCCTCTTAATTGCTCATCACCACAGTCTCTATTATTGTCAAGAGTGTGCTGATGCTGAAAATTCCCTGCTATCCGGTTCTAAATAAAGTTAGTTTGTTACAGTAGGTAGCTAGTGAGACAGAAACAGGGCAGGAGAGAGCCCCCAGGGCGGTTAACTCTCTTTAAAATAATCATTGGTTGCAGCCAGTGCCAGAGAAAGGCAGTCTCCCAAAAGACAGAAAAAACCTGAATCTGGTGATTAGCTTTCTTTTTTCTTTTTTTTAAATTTATTTTATTGCATTTTTAGGTTTTGGGTTACATGTGAAGAACATGCAAGATTGTTGCATAGGTACACACGTGGCAGTGTGATTTGCTGCCTTCCTCCCCATCACCTATATCTGGCATTTCTCCCCATGCTATCTCTCCCCAACTC
>NW_016107376.1:1742416-1747800 GCF_001604975.1 Cebus imitator
TCTCCATTTGCTTGGTAAATCTTCCTCCATCCCTTTATTTTGAGCCTTTTTGTATCCTTGCACGTGAGATGGGTTTCCTGGATACAGCACACTGATGGGTTTTGGCTTTATATC
Organism: Cebus imitator; assembly: GCF_001604975.1. NCBI lineage: Eukaryota > Metazoa > Chordata > Mammalia > Primates > Cebidae > Cebus > Cebus imitator. The sequence goes on from NW_016107376.1 coordinate 1,742,531, forward strand.
CATTTTGCCAGTCTGTGTCTTTTGATTGGGGCATTTAGTCCATTTGCATTTAGGGTTAATATTGTTATGTGTGAATTTGATACTGCCATTTTGATACTAGCTGGTTGTTTTGCCCATTTGTTGATGCAGATTCTTCATTGCGTTGATGCTGTTTACCATTTGGCATGTTTTTGGAGTGGCTGGTACTTGTTGTTCCTTTCTATGTGTAGAGCCTCTTTCAGGAGCTCTTGTAAAGCAGGCCTGGTGGTGATGAAATCTCTCAGTACTTGCTTGTTCACAAAGGATTTTATTTTTCCTTCACTTATAAAGCTTAGTTTGGCTGGATATGATATTCTGAGTTGAAAGTTCTTTTCTTTAAGGATATTGAATATTGGCCACCACTCTCTTCTGGCTTGTAGGGTTTCTGCTGAGAGATCCGCTGTGAATCTGATGGGCTTCCCTTTGTGGGTAACCTGACCTTTCTCTCTGGCTGCCCTTAGTATTTTCTCCTTCATTTCAACCCTGGTGAATCTGATTATTTTGTGCCTTGGGGTTGCTCTTCGTGAGGAATATCTTTGTGGTGTTCTCTGTATTTCCTGGACTTGACTATTGGCCTGCCTTGCTAGGTTGGGGAAGTTTTCCTGGATAATATCCTGAAGAGTATTTTCCAGCTTGGATTCATTCTCTTCGTCGCATTCAGGTACATCTATCAAAAGTAGATTAGGTCTTTTCACCTAGTCCCACATTTCTTCGAGACTTTGTTCATTCCTTTTTACCCTTTTTTCTCTAATCATGCCTTCTCGTTTTATTTCATTGAGCTGAAATTCAACCTCTGATATCCTTTCGTCTGTTTGGTCAGTTCGGCTGTTGATACTTGTGCATGCTTCGTGAAGTTCTAGTGTTGTGTTTTTCAACTCCATCAATTCACTTATATTCCTTTCTAATTTGTCCATTCTCGTTAGCATTTTGTCAAATCTTTTTTCAAGGTTCTTAGTTTCTTTGCATTGGGTTAGAACATGTTCTTTTAGTTCACAGAAGTTTCTTACTTCCCACCTTCTGAAATCTGATTCTGTCATTTCATCACACTCGTTCTCCATCCAACCTTGTTCCCTTGCTTGTGAGGAGTTGTGATCCCTTGCAGGAGGAGAGGTGTTCTGATGTTGGGTGTTTTCATCCTTTTTGCCCTGGTTTCTTCCCATCTTTATGGATTTATCTTCCTGTCGTCTTTGTAGTTGCTGACTTTCAGATTGCTGACTTTCAGATTGGGTCTCTGAGTGGACGTTCTGTTTGTTGATGATGAAGTTATTTCTGTTTCTTAGTTTTCCTTCTAACAGTCTGGCTCCTCTGCTGTAGGACTGCTGAGGTCCACTCTAGGCCCTGCTTGCCTGGGGATCGCCTGCAGCAGCTGGAGAACAGTAAGGGTTAGGTTGATACCAGTTTCTTCTTCTGCTGTCTTTGTCCCAGAAGGATACTCGCCAAATGTCAATCTGATCTCTCCTTTATGAGGTGACTCTTTGGATATACAGGGGTCAGGGAGCTGCTTGAGGAGACAGTCTGTCCTTTATAGGGGCTCAAGTGCTGAGCTGTGAGCTCCGTTGTTCATTCAGAGCTGCTGGGCAGGTACGTTTAGGTCTGCTGCAGCAGAACTCATAAACCGCTTTTTGTTCCCAAGTGCCCTGTCCCAGGGAGTTAGGGCTTTATTTATGAGTTTCTGTTGTGCTGCTGCCTCTTTTCAGGGCTGCCCTGCCCAGCAAGGAGGCAGCCTAGTCACTGTCTGCCTGTAGAGCTGCTGTGGTCTCTGCCCAGCTGCCCTGTGAACTTCCCTGCAGTCTTGTTTATATGGGTGAAGTTAGAACTGCCTCAGCAATGGTGGCCCGCCTGTGTATTGGCGGACTCTCTCTGTAATGGTGGGTTGCCTTGGCAACGACAGGCAGCCTCAGCAATGGCGGGTTGCCTTGGCAATGGCAGGCTGCCTCAGCGATGGCCTCCGTCATGGTGGAGTGCCTCGGTAATGGCAAACGCCCCTCCCCCACAGAGCTGGACCGTCCCGGGTTCAGCTGCGCTTGCTGTGAAACTCTCAATCCAGAGAGTTGCTGTTCTTTTGTGGGGGTGGGACCGAGCCTGATCACCTGGCTCCCTGCCTCCGAGCCTTTTTTTTCTTTTTTTAGTTGAATAGTCGACTCTATCCCCGTCACCTGTTGAAACGGCGCCGGGATCTGTTTCATTTCCTGTGCAGCGACTCACTGTGCCAGCTTAAACAGCGGCACTGAGATTCCTGGTGCTTTTTTTTTTGCCCAGGAATCTCCTGCCTGGCTCCCTGTTCAGTCCCCTCTTTAATCAGATGAATGGGCGACTTCCTCTGGTCTCCAATCGCTAGCCAAAAGGGCACCCGGACCAGTGTATTTTGTATGGAGAACTGCCGGCCAGGCTGCCGACAGAACAGCCGCCCAGGGCAAAGCAGCCCCACTGACCAAAAGAACTGCGCCAGCCACAACAGCGGCGCTGGGCACCTCCACCTGGGAATCTCCTGGTCCATGGGCAATAAAAATGTGGCATCCACTCACCCTCTGTGCTTTATCTGGGAGCTGCAACTCCGAGCTGTTCCTAAACAGTCATCTTGGATCTTCCCCCCATTAGCTTTCTAATAAGATCTCAGGAGTTGGGCAAGTGGGCTTACATGTGCACACGAAGAGGCACAGGGAAAAGGACCATATAGAAAAGTAAGTTTGGCCGGGCGCGGTGGCTCACGCCTGTAATCCCAGCACTTTGGGAGGCCGAGGCGGGTGGATCACGAGGTCAAGAGATCGAGACCATCCTGGTCAACATGGTGAAACCCCGTCTCTACTAAAAATACAAAAAATCAGCTGGGCATGGTGGCGCATGCCTGTAATCCCAGCTACTCAGGAGGCTGAGGCAGGAGGATTGCCTGAACCCACGACGCGGAGGTTGCGGTGAGCCGAGATTGCGCCATTGCACTCCAGCCTGGGTAACATGAGTGAAACTCCATCTCAAAAAAAAAAAAAAAAAAATTGCTTTCTTTGAAAAGAATTTCTTCTAGACAGTAGGTAAAAAGCAAAGATGGTTACAGACAGAGGTGGGTTTGATTGGTAATCACTTCCATTTAACAGCTTTGCAATCAAAGAAAAGCAGAAGGTGAGGCTGGAGTGAGGTTTGTAATGTTGCTGCCAGTCCTGCAGAATACTAACCACCTTTAAATATAAGCAGCCATACTTGGAGAGGCTGAGGTGTGTGGGCCTCACTTGAGGCCAGGACTTTGAGATCAACCTGGCCAACATGGAAACCCCATCTCTGCTAAATAATACAAAAATTAGCTGGGTGCGGTGTAGTCCCAGCTATTCAGCCTGTAGTCCCAGCTACTCAGGAGGCTGGAGCACGAGAATCGCTTGAACCTGGGAGGCAGAGGTTACAGTCAGCCGAGTTCACGCCACTGCACTTCAGCCTAGAACGTGACAGGGTGAGCCTCTGTCTCAAAAGTAAATAAGTAGATAAAAGGAATCAGGAACCATATCTTGCTTGCAGGTAGACAGCATAAATAATGTAAGCAGACCACTTAATTTCACAACTTCCTGCAATAACATTAAATAGATCAGAATTTGAAGAAAATTATTCAGGTGAATGCAAAGAAAAACTTGGTGGAAGATTGAATCAACGGGGGTACTGACTCATTCTACCCATTCTTAGACCATAGCCATTCTGATGGCCACAGAAACTAAGGAGACTGAAGAACACCAGAACCAGTGTATTTCCCTGCAACTGAACAGGCTTTTTCTCTGGGGCTGTCTTCAATAGGAATTACCAAGAGAAGTATCCATTTCCAGAACCACTAGAATTAATTCCATGTCCTAGCTTTGAATAACTGTGGCTTCAGAAGTTTATGGTACAAGGTCTTGTGTGATTAGGCCTTGGTTTGTACTGTATCAACAGAATAACTCCCACTATAACTACATTTTTAACCGTTCTACCACATCAAATATATATTAGGTATAAGTCAGAATTAACTACATGATTAAAGGGAGAAATTTTTTTAAATTTTAGATTATGATTTTAAATTCCTGATTATCTCAGGAATTTTCTAGTCTAAACCTGTATGGCACATAGTAAATATGTTTATAATTGTGTTTATAGGGGAACCTCCGTTTCTACCAGAAACCTTTGACCGAATTCTTCTGGATGCACCCTGTAGTGGAATGGGACAGAGACCAAACATGGCCTGTACTTGGTCTTTGAAGGAAGTGGCCTCATATCAGCCATTACAGCGAAAACTCTTCACTGTGGTATGTGATGGTCTGTTGCTGTGAAAGAAAGTTGACTTTTGCTAGTTTGATATTTAAACCACTGAGAGCAATCTTTATAGCAGCATTCATTACAATACCCAAGAGTATTGTAATGAATGGGAACAACCCAAGAGTCTGTTGACAGATACGTGGATGAACAGAACATGCTATATCCATACATAGAACATTATTCAGCCTTCAAAGGTAATGAGATTCTGATACATGCACAACATGGGTGAACCTGGAAAACATTATGTTCGGTAGCATGAGCCACACACAAAAGGAAAAGTGCTATATGATTTTGCTTATATGGGGTCACTGGACAACTTCATAGAGACAGAAGAACAGATATTACCAGGCATTGTGGGTCTGGGAGATTGAGGAGTTGTTGTTTAATGGGTACACGCTTGCAGTTTGGGATAATGAAAAACCTTCTGGAGGTGGATAGTGGTGATTGTTGCCCAACAATGTGACTGTACTGAATGTCATTATTGACTTAAAATGATAAGTTTTATGTTATATATATTTTACTACACACACACACACAAATATAACTAAGAAGACCTAGTTTTAAATATAGGAAGCTTTCCTTTAAGTTGACTCACTTTTAAGATATACAGGCAATAGCAGAATTTCTTCACTGAGACATTTAATAAATTTCAAATATTCTGCCCTATTTGAAAAAAGGTCACTGAGTTGTTAACTTCTAGTTACTAATTGCTATCAACAATTAGATATAAAATAAATTACTCTTTTAAAAAAAAAAAAAAGAGTTCTTGGCCAGGTGTGGTGGCTTGCTCCTGTAATGCCAGCACTTTGATAGGCCGAGGCGGCCAGATCACTCAGGAGTTTGAGTGATGGCCAACATGGCAAAACCCATCTCTACTAAAAACGCAAAAAATTAGCCAGGCATGGTGGTGTGTGCCTGTAGTCCCAGCTACTCAGGAGGCTGAGGCAGGAGAATCACTTGAACTTGGGAGGCGGAGGTTGCAGTGA
>NW_016107376.1:1747860-1751212 GCF_001604975.1 Cebus imitator
AAAAAAAAAAAAAAAAAAAAAAAAAAGGTTTCTTGGGTCATCTTTAGAGGAAGAAAGTCCAATAGGAAGCAAAACTCATTGATAAAAGCAGGGAGAGACAGTGGCCACCGTAGGATATAGGAGAACCATAAAAACTTTAACAGTTTAAGTTGTCTCCATTACTTTAAGAAGAAGCCCTGATAGAACATTTTGAGGATTTCTTCTAGTCTTGTGAAAAATGACTCAGTGGATTTCAGAGAGTATAGACAGTGTTTGATCATAGATGAATTCATTATTTCCCCCCCATCCCTCCAAAATACAAGGCTACAACAACAATGGATGTTCTATAATTATTTAGTCTCTAAAGTTGTCTTTGAGTACATTCCTATTCAACTCTGCTGGTGTTTCCTTTCATACACAAAGGTAGCGCTGGTTGTGGATTACTTAACTTCTTTTTCTATAAAGTCTTCAAAGAACACATCCTCTGAATTAAAACAGCAAGCAGCAAAAAGGAAGCTTTACTTATAGCCGAAACCCACTTTGACTTGAGAATAAAATTAGGATACTTCTATAAAGGACTTGGATTTTTGTTCTTTTTAGGTCATAGCAAAAAATTTTAAAAGGCTACTGGGAGTAGATGAAAGTTCTCAATGAGAAAGAAAAGCTGACAGTATGTGAGAGAGATCTTGAGAATATAGCAGGTGTGCTATTTGGCATGGAAAGAAATTGAGAATGTGGACATTAGATTCAGACACATGTTGACTTGAGCCATGGCTGCGTCACATAAGGGACTTTAGGTACATTGCTTTCTGTATCTGAGTAGTGAGGATAACAGCTGTACCTGCTAGGAATACCTCATTGGTGATAGTCACCTTGCTTTGTGGTTGTTACAAGGATTTGTGGAGAAGAATTCATGTAAAGTGTTTAATAGAGTGACTGGCACATAGTAACAAAGTGTAAATTTTCGTCAGTGTACTCTGGTTTAAAAAGCACAAGTGTGTATACTCTGTTTTTAAAGATTTCCATTAAAATTTGAAAAATTAGGAGCTTAAAAAGTTGAACTTTAGGTATTTGAGACAAATCCGTTTTAGCATAGCACCTTATCTCCTGATTCATTTATTCAAAAAATATTCGTAGAGCACCTGCTATATGCAAGGCACTATTCTAGATGTTGACAGTACAGCATTGAGAAAGTAGACAGTTTCCACGCCCTTATTCACGAGGTTTCTAACTAGGGGAGGAAATAAATGAGTTTTTGTTTTTGGTTTTTGTTTGTTTGTTTTTGAGATGGAGTCTCGCTCTGCCTCCCAGGCTAGAGTGCAGTGGCGCGATCTCGGCTCACTGCAACCTCTGCCTCCCGGGTTCAAGCGATTCCTCTGTTTCAGCCTCTCGAGTAGCTAGGACTACAGGCACGTGCCATGTTGGCCAGTATGGTCTTGATCTCTGGACCTTGTGATCTCCCTACCTCGGCTTCCCAAAGTGCTGGAATTATGGGCGTGGGCCACCACCCCCGGCCCTAAATAAATTTTATAGTATATTAGAAGGCAATAACGCTGTGGCCCTATGGAGCAAGCTAAAGGAAGGTGGGAATAGGAGTGTTAGATTGGAATAGTTACAGTTTTACAGAGTGGTCGGGAACGTGACATACACGCAAAGATAAGGAGTAAGCAGTACAGAGAATTAAGAGAGCTTTTCCAGCTGCTGCAAAGATTCTGAGGTGCGAATGTGCCTTGTGTATTCCAGAAACAGCAGGAGACTGATGTTGCCGAAGTTGAATGAGCCAGGGTAAGAGGTGTACAAGAGGAGGTCAGAGAGCCAACAAGAGACTCGTTTGTCTGGCCTCAAAGGCCTCTGTAAGGACTTTGTCTTTGACTCTAAGTGATCATGGAGGACATGTGAGGGGCTTGGGGCTGAGAAGGGACAAGCTTAAAAGCACTGCTTTGGCTGCTGTACTGAGACTAGATTGCAGGAGGGCAGGGAAGAAAGCAGGCTGACAAAGTGGGAGGTGGTTGCAATAATCTAGAAAAAAGGTGGAGGCTTGGACCACAGTGTTAGCAGTGGAAGTGGTGAGAAGTGGCCAGATTTTGGGGATAATTTGAAGGTAGAGCCAATAGAATTTGCTGATGGTTGGGGAGTCAGAAAAAGAGGCATAAAGGATAATCTGAGGTTTGGGACCTGGGATTCTGGAAAGATAGGAAGACTTCTGAAGTAGATTTCAGAGGGAAAATAGGAATTCATTTTGGGATATGTGAAGTTTGATAATATTATAGAAATGTTGAGAAGGGCCAGGCCTGTAGCTCACGCCTACAATCCTAGCACTTTGGGAGGCCAAGGTGGGAGGATTGCTTGAGGCCAGGAGTTGAAGACAAGCCTGGGCAACAGTGAGACTTCATCTCTATTTAAAAAAGTGAGAATACAAAATGTTAAGAAGGCAACTGAACATTTAAGTAGGGAATTTAACAAGGAGGTCTGGCCTAAAAAATATAAATTGGTGAATTTTCAGCATAAAAAAATATAGTATCTAAAGGCATGAAGGTGGATGATTGTATCTGGGGAAGTCTTGGTCCATATGGAGTATGACAGCTCCAGGATAATGCAGTGCATCTAGTCTGGATGCAAGTATTGCTTTTGTGTACTATAATTACAGAAGAAATCCTTGTCACATAGAACATCATTTTATTTATCCCAAACATTTGAAAGATACAGCTTATGCTATGAAATTCATTCAGATGTTTATTTGGTCTTGTGCTGTGTGTGGTCTGATCACAGTTTTCTTTAGGCAGTTCAGCTGCTGAAGCCAGGGGGTGTGCTGGTTTATAGCACATGCACTATAACACTGGCTGAAAATGAAGAGCAAGTTGCCTGGGCCCTCACAAAATTTCCTTGTCTTCAGCTTCAGCCCCAGGTAGGAGGAATTTCATTTTTCTCTGTGTAACAAGATAAATCACAGAAACTGAAGCGTGGTGGTAAACACAGGGTGTTAATGAAGAAATAAATAATTATTTCCAAAATGAACACTGTAATACATGAGAATGCTTGTCTAATTAGATCCATTTTAGACTGCCGATAATTTGCATGCCCTGACAAAGTTTTTCTTTTCTTTGTTCCTTGCCATTGTGTTAAAATGGCACAGAGCTTGGGAGTATTTTTTTTAAGTGTTTACTCCACTTGTAACTATTCATGTTACTCAGCACCTTTCTTCTAAAAAGATTTTTTTCTTCCTTCCCAGTCCTGTATTTCTCTGATGTGGAAAATGTTGAGCATTTTCTCTCATGTCACATCAAAGCTCAAATGAGCTTTCACAACTGTGAGATATCAGAAGACCAGCCTAAAGGGGAAAAAGTGCTTCTAGATGATTGCTTATTGTATAAAA
>NW_016107376.1:1751277-1796059 GCF_001604975.1 Cebus imitator
TCTTGCTCTGTCACCACGCGCCAGGCTGGAGTGCACTAGCGTGATCTTGGCTCACTGCAACCTCCGCCTCCCGGATTCAAGCAATGCTCTTGCCTCAGCCTCCCGAGTAGGGAGTAGGGACTACAAGTATGCACCACCATGCGCAGCTAATTTTTGTATTTTATAGTAGAGACAGGGTTTCACCATGTTGGCCAGGATGGTTTCAATCTCTTGACCTTGTGATCCACCTGCCTCGGCCTCCCAAAGAGCTGGGATTACAGGCGTAAGCCACTGCGCCCGGCAACTTTCCGTTATGATCTTTATTAGCAAAGCATTTGGGATTAAGTTTAAATCTGTAATAGTGCTTTCTCACATTCAGATACATTGAGCATCTAATTTTAGTACCTTTCAATGCAGAAATTAGGTAATGAGAATACATAAATAAAAACAATTTAGAGATGGTTTCCAGACCCAGAAATTAAGATAATTACATTGTAGATGAAAGGAAGACTTCTGAATTCACTTGGAAATATACACACATACTTAAAATATATACCTAAAAGAGATGGGAAGTTTTGCCCTGACCCCCATGGGATAATAAATGATCTGTTTACTTATGTATGTCTGAAAAACTATCTTCATTAACATATGAATAATTGTCTGCGAAATGGTGGCTTAAGTTAGGATTATAGATCTTCAGAAGTTTGCAAGCATCGCTCAAGGCCTTATGATTCCTCTAAACTAATTGATACAGCCTTAAATTATGTATCCCTTTCTAATGTTTGTTTTTCTAGTACATGTAAAAATGAGAAAAGAAAACTTTTATCATCCAATTAGTATGGGTCAGAGAGAGGTACCTTAGATGCCTAAAGACTACCTTTCAGTTTTGGAAAATGTTAAATAAAGCTGAACTTTACCTTTTGCTTTCTTTACTTTTTCTTAGCTGAATTTTATTTGTTGCTTTCTTTTGTTTTTCTTTTTCTTCTTCCCCTCCCTCTCCCCCTTCTGCTCCCCCTGAAGCATGGTGGTAAACACAGGGTGTTAATGAAGAAATAAATAATATTTATTTATTTAATAAATTTATTAAATATTTTAAAAATTAAATATTTATTTATTTAATATCCCTTCCTTCTCTTTTCTTTTCTTTCATTTTTTGAGACGGAGTGTCGCTCTGTCACCCAGGCTGGATCGCCCAGGTATGATCTTGGTTCACTGCAACCTTTGCCTCCTGGGTTGAAGCAATTCTCATGCCTCAGCCTCCCAAGTAGCTGGGCACGTGCACCACCGTGCCCGGCTAATTTTTTGAATTTTTAGTAGAGAAGGGGGTTACCATGTTGGCTAGGCTGGTCTGGAACTCCTGACCTCAGGTGATCTGCCTGCCTAAATGCTGGGATTACAGGTGTGAACCACTGTGCCTGACATCTGCTGCTTTATTGATAATAATGCTCCATTTACTGAGTGCCCACTATATGCCAAGTATGATACCACCTTCTTAATTTAAGCCTTAATAGATGAGGAAATGTGGTTAGGTAAAAGTACCTAAAGTCACACAGCTAAAATGTGATAGAGCTGCAGTTTGAGTCCACGTGTTTCCAGCTACTAAGCGCAGGCCTTTGGTAATGTCACAGTGCTTGATAATCATGTAATAACAGGGTATTTGTTCATCAGGTGACACATAGTCTTGCTTTCCCACTTGACTGTCTGGAAAGCAGCATGTATTTTCTACCTGAATAAAAGGCATTTACTCATTTTTCTATTTTTGGAAGCTGTAGTTGTTATAATCCAATTTGTCTTTTAACTTAAATTGTAGCAGGCATACTTGCTAATTACAGGATGTTCATCCATATTGATTGACTTTCTCCAAACAGAAACCACAGATTGGAGGAGAAGGAATGAGGGGAGCTGGCCTCTCTTGTGAACAATTGAAGCAGCTGCAGCGATTTGATCCATCGGCTGTGCCATTACCAGACACTGACATAGACTCTCTGAGAGAGACCAGAAGAGAAGACATGTTGCGGCTGGCTAATAAGGACTCTATAGGTTTTTTCATTGCAAAATTTGTAAAAAGCAAAAGCACTTAGGAGAGGATGGATCCTCAGAAATGAAAATTCCAAACATTTGCTATATGTGGTTTGTTTTTTTTTTTTTTAAACCAAAGTGTTGTCAGGCCAACTGAATGATGACATGGTTGCTAAGGAAACAGAAAAGGCTGCCAGCTGTTTTGCCAGGGATCCAGAGACATAGAGGAAGTAGAGGGTGGTATGAGACTATATTTTTTATTTTTAAAAGAATTTTTTTATGTATTTAGTAGAGTATAAAGAAAAGGAGAAACCTGTAGATGTCTGGAGCATATTTTCATTTGCGACCTAATGTTTTAATTTGTAAAGAATATAAGTCATTTTTAATGTTAAAAATCAGTGAATCTAACAAAAGAAATAAATTAGCAATATTTGATGTGGTTATAAAAAGTGGTTTTTGTTCCCAGGATCCTAAATAGTAGTTTCTTAAGAACTCAGGGCATGAGAAATAAAACATTTACTATGTGTCAATACTGGAGGTAAATATTTTACCTGACTTTCTATCTGCTTATTTGGTAAGTCAACCCGTTTGGAACGAAGTCTGGGCCTCCTCTAAATGATAGTGTGCTAGACTATCATAGTCTAAAATGATAGTCTATGTTTAATGTTTTTTATAATTTTAAACAAAGTAAAATGGGTATTTACTTTGTAGATTTAGAAAATGAGATTATTCTGCAGTTTGGGTAAATTATGTATTTGAAACATGTAAGTTATTAGAAACTGCTTGGTGAGAAAGAAAAAGCCAGCTCTGGCCCTGGGAAGTGGCCTGGCCTGACTCTTATAGCTGGGCTTTGTGTTCTCCTGTTGAACATAAACATTTCACTTAACACCAACAGCAGACAAGGCAGCTGGACCTATCATAGATCCAGACAACAAAGACCACAGTCAAGTCTGGACTCAGACAAAAAAACAGATCATCCTTCGAACTGCAAAAATATCCAAGCATCCCACTGTAGTGGCCAATGTAAGTGACTGCTTTTCAATTTAATTTTACTTTTTAAAGACAAGGTCTTGCTCCACCACCCAGGCTAGAGTGCAGTGGCATGATTTCATAGCTCACTGCAACCTCAAACTCCTGGGCTAAAGCAATCTTCCTGCCTCAGCCTCCCATGTAGCTAGGACAACACAGGATGCTTGGCTAATTTTTTTTTTTTTTTCTTTTTTAAGAGGTGGGAATTTGCTGTTTTACTCAGGCTGCTCTTGAACTCCTGGCCTAAAGCAGTCCCCCCACCTTGGCCTTCCAAAGCACTGGGATTACAGATGTTAGCCGCTGCACCCAGCCTGTGTTTTTAAAAAAATTAACTACAGCCTTAGGATTTTGCTTTTCTATTGGCTTTTTAGATCAATCAGAATACTCAGTACCCAGCCATAGTTTTAAGGCTGTTTCATGTGGTGGTAAATCCATCATACTGTTAGCTTTTATTCAAATCACCCAAAAGTTATCAGACCTTGGGTATAGGAAGTGGACAATTGCCTAATAGTTTGTCATTTCCCCCCCCTCACAGGTTTTCTTTAGGACCTTCTCATAACTATTTATTGTATCCATAAGGATTGCAAGGTCTCTTGGATCAGGTAAGACCTTTAGATGGCCTCTTCCTTAAAGTAGTCTTTCTTGAATACCCTTCCGTGAGGTTGGATAGGTACTGCTCCCCTTCTCTCTGCCTTCTAGCACCCACATCTAATGTTCTCCTGGCACTTACTACACTCTGATTCAACTATTCTAGCCATGCCGCTGAAGCCTCACCCCCACACTTGAAAAACATCCTCCAGGCAGAGACCCTGTCCTGCCTTTTCTCTCCATCACAGCTTCAGAGCAGTCAATAGATACTTACTGTTTGAGAGAAAAATTACTTCAAGCAAGCAAGCGTGTGTCTCTCTTACATCCCTCATTCTGCCTTATATCCTGTAGATGTCATTTCACTAAAGAGCCCTGTGTGACTTATCTTTTCAGGGCTCAGCATACCTCCTTAAACTTTAAATGTGTTTTAAGAAACTCTACAAAAATCATTTTCTGTCATGCTTGCTGCAAATCCTTATTTGCTAAGCTGCGATGAAAATCGCAGAAAATTAGCGTAGCAACAAACCTGTACTCATGTAGATGTTTGATTAATATCAACAGATATCAAAATACAACCAATGCCAGCAAATAGAAGAAAAATACTTACATAATGAAAACACGACAAAGAACACTGTTCAGAATTGTTCCTTAAACATAGCCAATTTTTAGTGGGTTTCTACCTTTCAAAAACTTACGCAAATTGGAAAATCACATAATCTTAAGGGACATAGAAATACTAGGAAAAAATGTAGTAAGAAGGTGAAAAAATCAGGGAAATGTGAAGGAAAATTACTATGTATGTTAACATTTAGTATTAACATTTCTGTGAAACAGAAAAAATTCTTAAGTTCAACAGTGAGTACATTTACTTCAAAACCCTGCGTCATGTTTTAGTTGAAAGAAGCAAAGTACACATAGTTAAAAGTACAACGTAGCAGAAATTAAACACTTGATCCAGAACCCATCAGGGACCCAGATTATTCTACTACAGCTCAGATTTTAAAAAATATTGTATCTACCTTGCGCTTTTTTTAAAAGTATAGGAAGTAATAGGAAGATTACTCAAAGAACATAAAGTGCTTAGCATTGCCCTTAAGAAAGATGCCCCATAGGCGGGAAGTGAATATTTAATATAGTCTCAACTACATCAATCATTCCTGAGATGGCAATTAATACTACTGATAAACAGTGCAGAAGCCAGCTCTTTATTTGTTTTATATGAATTACTTTAAACCAGGTTTGTTAGACAGTTCAGTGTAGCTGACAGTGAATGTTGCTGTAACAGGAATGCATAGCAGACCATGTTAAAAATGTGGCATTGTCCCAAAATACAACGTGACTAAGACATCCTACATTTAGCAGCACCTTTTTGTAACAGTAACTTAAATGAGCAGTGGAGAAAGAGCATAGGAAAGACTGAAATGGGTATGACCAAAAAAAAGAACTATTAAATACATTTCCAGCATTTTCTAGGTTGACTACAAAAATCATGGTTCTACAACTGAGTAGGTTATTAAGATTAAGCCTTTGTTGTGTGAAGAGATTATAATTTTACATTCCACAGGTCAGTAAATATCCCATTGCCCTTGGGATCATTTTTTCATTTACAAATGTACTACACAGTTTACACATATGCCCACTAAACAGTTTTCACATATAGATGCTGTTATGTCACATCCTTCAAGCTAGTTTTTTGAGAAATATTCTGATGTGCACTAATAGGTTCCACAGTAAAGTGCAAGCTAAGAATCCAGGTACAAAATAAAAAAGATGGAAACTCTCACCACTACTCTTTGAAAGGGATTAATGATAGCAGCAAGTATGATAAATACCAGCTATGTTTCAAGAATTTATTCTGAAATCAATTGGGATGAAATAGTAAAGGATTGAACTAGTAATTGTGAATATCTTACCATGACAAAAGTTTTATCAGAAATATTTTATAAAAGCAATTTTAATTAGAATATGGTCTCCTACCAGTGTAAGAATTGTCAAGTTTATTAAGACTGTTTTTATATTCAATAAATAAATTCATGTAAACAGTATAGAGCTAATTAACAAATTGAGGGAATTTTTTTATATATAAGCTGATAAAACATATATGTAACTAATTTTTATTTTCTTTTTCAGACACCAGGTTGTCACCAGCCTGGAGTGCAGTGGTATAATCACGGCTCACTGCAGCCTCTACCTCCTGGGCTCAAGTGATCCTCCTGCCTCAGCCTCCCAAGTAGCTGAGTCTACAGGTACACTCTACCACCCCAGCTTAATCATTTTTAATACTGAGTTTTCTTGGGGGTAAGGGAAATAAGGAGTTAAATGTAAAGTGGTTTTACTTATAAAAATGTAGGCATATTTGGCAAGAACTTGGAGTAATCAAGGGAGCAAAACAAAGATTATTTTATAACTATTATTTTGTTAAATAGTTGGTTTTTGTTTTGAGATGGAGTCTCATTCTGTCACGCAGGCTGGAGTACAGTGGCATGATCTTGGCTTACTGCAGCCTCTGCCTCCTGGGTTCAGGTGATTCTCCTGCCTTAGCCTCCCGTGTAGCTGGGATTATAGGTGTGCAGCCTACCACACCCTGCTAATCTGTTGTATTTTTAGTAGACATGGGGTTTCATCACGTTGGCCAGGCTGGTCTTGAATGCTTGACCTCAGGTGATCCACCTGTCTCGGCCTCCCAAAGTGTTGGGATTACAGGTATGGTCCACCACACCTGGCTGATTATTTTGTTACATAAGGTAATGTGCAGATGTGAAATTAGATAATTTTAGACAGGCATTTTCCAGGGACAAACTTCAAGTGCCAGGTACTTGCACTCTTAATACTGTCTTATCCAGTTATAATTGGACAAAATACACACTTGAGACATAGAAACGGTCTTAGCCTTAAACATGATGACATTGTAAGCATCTTACAGCACTGTAGTTGAGGCATGGAGATAAGGTCTTCAGGGTTCCTCTTCAGAGTAGATGTCTTATGTAGGATAATACTAACATTTTATTCACTTTAAGTCACCCCATTTTGCCCTGATTACTTCTGAAGAACAGAAACTTTGGTTATAAGAAGCACTTCTGGGCTCTGACAGACAGTGAACCTGCTGGAGTTGGTGGTAGGGAGGAGTGATAGGTAACTGGGAGGTAAACAACAGGAATAGTAGGCAAGGTTAGAAGATGAAGTGGGAGAAGTTATAAAAATTTATTTTCCCACGAAATAATTCCACAAGCTGTGTAAACGTTTCTTACTCAAACAAATACTCTCACACACAAAGATTATACATTTCCAGTGAAACACTCACAGTAAAATTGCCTGTATTTTTACTCTCTAGGAGCAAAAACAAGGAGGCAGCAGATGAATGCTTTCCTAGTTACCTTTGGCAGCAAGCTTACTCACATTCCCTGACTGCTCAATGGGTTATTAAAGCCACATATAGCACAAGTAAATACAGAGCCAGGTGGGCAGAATGCTCGATGTCAGTCTCTAGTTTCTTCACTAGTCTTCAGCATTCCAATTTATCTCAGCCATTCAGTCACTCGTGCACACTCTTACATATGGACACACACACGTGCATATAGCGAGTTCCGGCTCATAGACTCCAGTGCAGTGACTAGGACAGACACTAGCTACTAAGAATGTGTCACAATCAGTGTGAACTGTAGGGAGGACAACCACCTCTGGAGTTTTATATTTACCATAATTTATGGTGAAAATTACAAACTTACAAGGATGGTACGACATTCAGAATTCAAACCTTTTCAATTCAAGCAATCACACATATTTACAGTATGTACAGACTTTCTACTAGAATGAGGATAGGTGTCTAGACAATGTTATTACAAATTTCCTGAATGTGGGCATTTCTAGGCCCTGTAATTCATAAAGCAAATCTGCTGACTTGGCATTAAGACTCTAAAATAGTGTGATCAAACTGATATATATATATATATATATATTATATATAAGAAGGTGTTTGCAGAAATAACATTTACAAACTGTCTATACAGTACACAGTACTAGTACATAGAAAATAGATTCTAACTTTATGATCCCCTTTGTGTAAGGCAAGACTGAATCTGTTCCCAAATTTAGTCAGCCAGAGGTACAAGCAAGAAACAGTGGTCCATGAATGAATATGCAAATCAGGTGCCTGCATATTAAAAATCTGGATAAACGAGAAATTCCACTTTTTAGCTATGCTGATTCTGGCTTGTTGGATACATCAACTAGATTTCTTAGAACACTAACATCACCTGGGTGGCAACAGATTTTGTTCAAGTGGCAGCTACCCAAAACAGTTTTTGAAGAGTCCAGTATACAACTGGAGAACTGCAGCCATACCAGGCCAATTTATGTAGCACTTAAAAAGAAAAAAATGTGTCTTAATACTCTATACATGCTATTGCTATTCAAGCAACAGCAATACAAAATATTACAAGACAGATCACATATGATTGCAATGTAGACCCCAAAAAAAAAAAAAAACCACACACACACATACACACACACAAGAGGGCAAAAGTCACTGGCGGATGTAAACATCCCTGTTCCACTCCCCAGCCTCGTTCCGTTTTCTGGATATCACTTCTCCATCCTTTTCACAGTAGCGATCCTTGGATTTGTGACGGCTGCGCTGTTTGTTGCACTCGTTGTGGTCCTGCTCTCGATCCACGTCCCGGCAACGGTGCCGAGACTCCCTGTGTCTGTGGTCACTGCTCCCATGGGTCTCATCTCTGTGGTTGTGGTCACGGTGGGAGGCATAGTGGTCCATGTGGTCATGGGAATAATCTTCCTTTGGCTCCACGTAGGCTGAGTCTCGACTCTCCTGGGTTTCTGAGTCAAATGTCTCTTGCCTGGAGAGGCCACGACTTGTCCCACTGCGATGGTTGTGGTGTGGGGCTGAGGAGGAAGAACGGTGCTGGGATTTCTTGACTGGTTCCATGCCAGGTTCTTCTTCAGCTTGGGAAGCAGAACGGATAGGAGCGGAGCGATCAGTCCTTTGATCACCTTGAGAACCCTGGCAGCCAAAGGAGCACACGGAGTGTTAACGAAGGTCAGTGTGTACAGAACATGTTGCAGAGTCCTTTTTAAGCATCTGAAAAGCTGCAATGAAGTCTAACCTAGCTTAATCCCTTTGGTAACATCCAGTAGCATTTATAAGGCTTATAATATATTAAATTGGACTTTGTAAGTGCCTAGAACAGTGCTCATGATAACCTTTTTCTTTTAAAAATAAGCAGGGAAAGTGTTGTTCTTTTATATGTTCTCCTGTGGTTCAAATACAGATGCAGGTCCCTGCTATTTGTCTACACAGGGGTATAAACTTAACTACCTCTGCTTGACTGTATGTCAGGAATATTAAAAATGGAAAATGCTTACAAGATACAATATGGGACAGGCATTGTTCTTGATCCTTCACATACAATAACTCATTAACACAACAGCCCTTTGAGATTAGTAATTCCAGCAGCATCATGGACAGGTTGCCATTATTAATCCTGAGGCAATAAAACAGTTTCAAACAGTTTCTTCAACAGTTTCTTAAGCAAGTTAAGAAACTTGCCTAAGGTTATCCACCCCAGAACTGGTAAGAGGTGGAGCCAGGATTTGAATCTAGGTAATCCGCTTCCACAGTTTATGCTGCTGTTTAGAAAGTTTCTATAGTCTGTGTATGTTCCCAGTATATTCTGTCAATGATGCGCTTCTTACAGGTACACAGCAACAAACCCCAAGGAGGCTACTGGGCTTGGATCCTAGAGGTGTCACCATAGACAACCTTGTTTTCTATGAAGACTGTATGTATGGAATACATGAAAACTCCCCTTACCTGTGAATTAGAGGCTAGGGTGGGGCTAAGAGGCAGACTTGAAGTGGCTAATGTACGGCTAAGGAGAGGGTTGGGGAGGCTGCTGCTGGCAGGATGGGTGGCCTTCCAGTAGGCCTCCAGATAGTCGGCAAGGTGCTCACAGGCATCCTCAAGCTGGTTCTCATCCAAGATGACATCGAACAACTCCTGCAGAGGCAGACATTCCAGACTACATTGACGCCAGCCCAGTTTTTACCCCATTCCCACCTCCATAAGAAGAGGGAGGGGCTCATGAGCTGCACCCCTTTGCACTGGCTCCTACTGTCTCCTTTTTATTTAGTCAGCAAGTGGCTGACTACCTCAAATCATTGTTTAGGGCACTGAATGAATGCTTAATAATGGCAAGAATGGTAACAGTTGTAAAGGACATTTCTCTATCCTCAATGAAAAATGACGTGAGCAGAATAGGAAGAAGCCTACTCTTGACGTCAAGATCATGAAATCTTTGAGATGGTTGTCTCCCTTTGTTGCCCAGGCTGGAGTGCAGTGGCCTGATCTTGGCTCACTGCAACCTCGGCCTCCAGGTTCAAGCAATTTTTGTGTGTCACCCTCTAGAGTAGCTAGGGTTACAAGTGCCTCCCACCATGCCCAGCTAATTTTTGTATTTTTAGTAGAGATGGGGTTTTGCCATGTTGGCTAAGCTGGTGTTGAACTCCTGGCCTCAAGTGATTCGCCCGCCTCAGCCTCCCAGTGCTGGGATTACAGGTATGAGCCACTATGCCCAGCCCAAGATTATGAAATATGAATTTAGAAATTAATAAGATTAGGATGTGAAATTGAGCAGGAGCAGCTGAAACCATTGATAATCTGACATTGTCCAAATTCAAATTAGTTCACTAGAGAAAAAAATGTGTCGCTTTTCAAAATATTTTTTAGAATTCATCACAAATTTTAACATATTAAGCAATCAAATATTTATAGCCTCTGAAATAGCTGCGCTTACCAAGTGGGGCTGGGGGAAAGCCCGGCGCAATGGCTAATGCCTTTAATCCCAGCCCTCTGGGAGGCTGAGATGGGCAGATCGCTTGAGGTCAGGAGTTTGAGACCAGCCTGGGCAACATGGCGAAACCCTGTCTCTGCTAAAAATACAAAACTTAATGGGGCGTGGTGGCGTGCACCTGAAGTCCCAGCTTCTTGGAGGGCCAAGGTGGGAGGATTCCTTGAGCCCGGCAGGCAGAGGTTGCAGCAGTGAGCTGAGAGGCCGCCACTGCACTCCAGCCTAAGCAACAGAGCAAGACCCAACCTCCAAAAGTAAACCTACGAAAGCTCTGTAGCCCCAAGGCATTGTATGTAAAGCATAGACTGTAAGAAAGAATCTAGGTAACTCATTGCTTAGAAATTGATTAAATGTCTCAGTTATTAAGAGCAGATACCTTGCTCCCTATGATCGGAACTGAGTAATATACCAACTTCATATAGACTTATCATACAAGCCAAATTTTTGGAACCATGATCTTATGTTAGGTATTAACAAAGTGAAGTTACTACAGGATGTACTGTAGCTTTTTGTAAGCTAAGATCATCATTTGGATTATTTGTGCTCAAAACACATGGTCATGGAATGAGGGAGGAGGGTTAACTTTGGAATGAATACCACTTTAAGTGATGAGGATTCTCTTCTCTGACAGGTGTTTGACTGACTGTTTTTTAAAAATACAATGCCAGTCTGGCCAGGCATGGTGGCTTATGCCTATAATCCTTGGAAGGCCAAGACAGGAGGATGGCTTCAGCCCAGGAGTTCTAGACCAGCCTGGGCAACATAGCAAGACCCCATCTCTACAGGAAAAAAAAAAAAGTTATCCGACCATGGGGGCGTGCACCTATAGTTTCAGCTACTTGGAAGACTGATGCAAAACAGTCACTTGAGCCCAGGAGCTCAGGGCTGCAGTGAGCTGTGATCACAGCACTCTGCTCCCAACATGGGCAACAGAGCAAGACCCTGCCTCAAAAAAAAAAAAAAAAGCCAGGTCTGATCTCAGTAACTGGATTATGCTGTATGTAGAGATAACTTACTGGAGGACACTGAGCCAGTTTATCAGCTGCTACCATCTGGACGTTGAGGTGTTTAGCTTGAGATTTCCCTCGAGATTTTATTAACCTTTGTAAAACCTGTAAAAGATAATGAGTTTTTAACAGAGTAATAAGTACACGCAGGTAAACTACAAGGTACATTATTGACTTCTTTCTCTGGGGCCTTTGTATATATACCCAAGGGGCTTGTAATAGATTGAGCTATAAGAGTATCTGCAAAATTAACATAAATCACAGTTGCAAGCTTGAAGCACTCACATTCTTTTTTCTAAGGTAGCAGATCACAAATGTTTTGTCTTACAACCTCTTTAAATTAGCTAAAATGGAAAACTATTAAATTTTTTTTATAAAAATAGCTACATTTTTGACAAATCTAATGGCTGACTTCATAGAAGACAATTGAAATCTCCCAAGCTTCTACAGTCAACCTGCTGCAATGTTTTGCTTTGGTTGAAATATGTGAAGAAAACCCAACCTCCTACAGATTTTTGAGAAAAGGAGAAACAATTTAGTAGCCTTTTCAGATAGTCATCTTTGATACTATACCAAAACTCAACAAATGATAGTTCCTTAAAGACCAGTTACTCAGTAAAATTTTCTTACTCCATGACATTCACCTGGTCTGTCTTGAAATTAACATTATTCATTGATCATACAGACAGTAATGGTTCACTGACTTCAGATCTTCCAAATGTTGACATATTTCATTATACAGTACTGAAACACTGTACTATCCTTGGTCTCATCAAAGAAATAATTATTGGGAAGCTTCCAAGTTCTCAGAGGTACATACAGGTTTTCTAAAATTCTGATTGTTGTCAGAAAGCTTGAGTTTTATCATTGGCAACAAGTGACAGGTTTGCTTTGTCCGAGAAAAATCTGCTATACCCAAGTCTGAATAAGCATAGCCTGTCAGTTGTTGTTTCAGATACAAATTCTATGAAAAACATGGCTAGTTTAGTTCACCAGCGCTTTTCCTTCTGACATTTGTTGGTATGCAACAAGAGCTTTGTGTGTACTTTATTACACTGAATATTAAAAGTCAAGATTCAATAAAAGTAATAAACTTTACTACTTCATAAGGACATTCTTAAGTGAAAATGGCTTTTTCCTCATGGAACTGTGAAAGCATGGTGGTAATGAATACAGTAACTGCTGGTACTTTGATACCACAGCCTTGATTCATGCTCAAACGCCAGCAGTTTTACCCACCATTGCTTTTGCATGAGCCAAGCATATGTCAAAACAGTGAACATGGCAAATAATGTATTAGTAGTATCATGTCCATTTGACTAAATGGATAGTCTAAAAGTGTCTCAAGACCCTCCAGGGATCCATGGGCCACACTTTGAGAATGGCTGTTCTAAGCCATGAAACTAACCATGCCTTGTTTATATCAATTTAGAAATTCTTGACTACCATGTCTCTTCAGATTCTATATACATGATAAAGGCTATCACAATAGCCTTATTATAGACAGCAGAACATAAAATGCATTTTAGTGAAGTTTGATTATAGAGCAAACGGTAGCAATCCTACTTACCTTAGGAGAAGAAATCTTTACATAAACGATAATAGGGGCCAAGGAAGTTTTACTAAGTTGAGCTGGATGATTAATCGTATCTGCATCAAGGACCACTAATTGCAATGTTCTTGCAAGTTCAAAAATCCTTTCAATTTCACTCTGAACTTCCGCTGTAAAAGGCGAAACAGTTTAAAGTGCAGTATTTTTAAGATAAAGTAAAATGGTATCTTATTTCTTCCACAGAAAGGTGACTAGGTCAGCCATGTTAATGCTTATAGGCAATAGAATTGATAAAAAATTACAACAATAATTTATCCTTTTGGAAAGGGCTCTTTTTCCACACATTAGGATTTAAGGAATTTTTCTCTCAGACAGCTACAGAGTTTACTTTTAGTATAATACTTGGAT
The DNA here is from genome assembly GCF_001604975.1 of Cebus imitator. Lineage (NCBI taxonomy): Eukaryota > Metazoa > Chordata > Mammalia > Primates > Cebidae > Cebus > Cebus imitator. Next base: position 1,764,723 of record NW_016107376.1, read on the forward strand.
TATGGAAATTTTTAGTGCTCTCTGCTGACATTCTTTGTGCTTCCACTCTATAAAATTTCATAAAACTGTTGTAAGAACCGTGAAATATCTGAAATATCTTCGTGTGTTCATTGCAGACCACTTTGCCCTAGCAACCGTTAAACAAGTTTTCCTTTCAGTGCATGGGCTGAACTGTGTTTACATGTCACCTGTATGCTGTCTAGATATGTTTATTAACAAGCTGAAATACAACATAAGAAAGACATGATTGGCACCAGTAAAAAACTTATCCAGAAACACACCACATATTTTCCAACCAAAGGAATTCCCTTTAATAGTCATGTTGTAAAAGGGCAGTTTTCAGAGGCAGCACTACAGAAATCTACAGTATAAAATTTATAGAAACTTATCACCACACATTTAAAATTCTACTTGAACTCCAAGAAAATTACATTCAGTTCATCTACTGCTCTGTGATCTCCAAAGAGTCAAAAACAGGCCTGACACCATTTTCTGCAGTGAGGGAAATATTCTCTATATGTAGTCCAGTGTGGCAGCAGCTAATCATTTGTGGCTACTAAGCTAGTGTGAACAGCCACTGCATTTTTAAAATTTAATAATTTAAATAGCCAGAAGCTACTATTACTAGGCAGCATATACAGCATAATACATAGATTGTGTTTCCCACTGCAGTCATGGAGATTGAATCCCATGAGACTTTTATGCCAGCAAATGTGGACTTACAATTACCTTTTAATACCTCTTAGGTAGTTGGATCCATGCCAGAAGCTTCCTAGAGATAATTTTAACCCGTACATTATTCAAGAAAAGGCAAGTCCCTGATCACTATTGTGATCTGCCTCACAATATGTTATGACTTGAGTCCTTTTGTTTACCTGGATATCTGTAAAAAATCAGGGCCCAAACTACATGACCTACTAGCTTTAAAATCATGTTGCGCCACTGAGCCCACTCAAGTTCCAACCTAAATTAATATTTATTGCAAGCATTAAGAAATCAGGGCCGGGCACGGTGGCTCAAGCCTGTAATCCCAGCACTTTGGGAGGCCGAGGCGAGTGGATCACGAGGTCAAGAGATCGAGACCATCCTGGTCAACACGGTGAAACCCCATCTCTACTAAAAATACAAAAAATTAGCTGGGCATGGTGGCGCATGCCTGTAATCCCAGCTACTCAGGAGGCTGAGTGAGGCAGGAGAATTGCCTGAACCCAGGAGGCGGAGGTTGCGGTGAGCCGGGATCGCACCATTGCACTCCTGCCTGGGTAACAAGAGCGAAACTCCGTCCCAAAAAAAAAAAAAAAAAAAAAAGAAATCAGATCACAAAGATTTTCATCTTTGTTTCACCTGTTAATATGTGTTTACACAGTCACAGCATCTCACACCTTCAGGGTAACTCCTTGCATTTAAAGGTTTGAGCACTATATTTTCATTGATTATAAGTTTAATACGTGTTTTTTTTTTTTTTTTCTTGAAACACAGTCTCGCTCTGTTTCCCAGGCTGGCGTGCGTCTGTGCAGTCTCGGCTCACTGCAGCCTCCTCTGGCTCACTGCAACCTCCTCTGCCTCCCTGGTTCAGCTGATTCTCTCACCTCAGCCTCCCATGTAGCTGGGATTACAGGCATGCACCACCAGGCCCAGCTAATTTTTTGTATTTTTAGTAGTAAAAGGGTTCCACTATGCTGGCCAGGCTGGTCTCAAACTCCTGACCTCAAGTGATCTGTCCACCTCAGCCTTCCAAAGTGCTGGGATTATAGGCATGAGCCACTGCACCTGGCCGTAATATATGCTCACTGTATGAAATCTGGATAACATTTAAAAAATTACATATACGGATATTATTTCTATTAGGTCAATATATTAACACGGGTTTTAATATATATATATATATAATTATATATATATATATAATTTTATATGTATATATATATATATATATATATATATATATATACACATACACACACACACATATATAAAGATCTTTCTGGTAGTCTTACATACATATCATGCTCAGAATTTAATAAAGAAATGTCAAAAAATTCCCTGATGTTCATTTCTGAAACCGAAAGTCAATTTAATTCTCTTTAGTTGTCCTAGCTAATGAAAGGATGCAGCTCAGCTACTTGAAGATGGGGCAAGCCTTCTTCATCTCCCTACATCCCACTGAATTAAACTGAAAAATGAATAACGCCTTTCTATGCTTTATACCTCTAATGTCTATAAATTTCAGGAGCAATCATTGTTTCCTCTAAGATAAAGAACAGAAGCCACAACATTAATCATTAGAGAAATGCAAATCAAACCATAATGAGATACCATCTCCCACCAGTTAGAATAGCTATTATTAAAAAATCAAAAAATAACATGCTGGTGAGGTTGCGGAGAAAAAGGAATGCTTATACACTATTGATGGGAATGTAAATTAGTTCAACCATTGTGGAAGACAGTGTAGCAATCCCTGAAAGGCATAAAGACAGGAATACCATTTGACCCAGCAATCCCACTACTGCATATATACCCAAATGACTATAAATCATTCTATTATAAAGATACACGCATGTTTGTATTTTCATTACTATTCACAATAGCAAAGGGGTAGAATCAAGATACAGAAAATGTGGTACATACACACCATGGAATACCATGCAGTCATAAAAAAGAACAAGATCAAATCCTTTGCAGGGACATGGAAAGAGCTGGAGGCCATTATCCATAGCAAATGAACACAGGAAGAACAGAAAACCAAATACCACGTGTTCTCACTTGTAGCGGGAGCTAAATGATGAGAACACATGGACACATAGAAGGGAACAACACACACTGGGGCCTATCAGAGGGTAGGAGGAGGAAGAGAATCAGGAAAAATAACTGATGGGTACTAGCTTTAGTTCCTCGGTGATAATGAACTTAAGTTAGAAACAACAAAAAACAAGTTAACTTGTTGGGAAGGAGGTTTCTGTAATCAAACAATACCGTAATAACAGAGAGGAGATGGTTACTTTCATTGCGGCTAGTGTTGAGGGACACCTAAGTTGTCAGGAGTTACTAAGACCTGGAGGTAGCTCTAGTATGAGTTATTTAATGCCATACATGTAATTCCAATGCCATTTTCATAATTACTACACACAAAACTCTTAATTTTGACCAGTGCCTGCCTTATCTTACAAAAAGAATCTGTAAAGCCTTCTCTAACCACCTTTTCCCCAGGCTCAGTAAATTCTGCTTCTGTGTTCCCAGTGCCATACATCAAAGTGGCTTACGGGCAGAAATGAAGTGTCATCGCATCATTGAGCTGTATGGTCACTGGGTAACATACTGAACCTCTTAGAACCTAAGTATTCTTATCTGTATTATGAAAATGAGGACTAAATGAATCAACACGCAATGCTTCTATTACAGTAATTACCGTACTTGGCCGACACTAAGTAGAGACAGTCCATGACTTATAATGGTTTCACTTAACAATTTTTGAACTTTATAGGGTATGAAAGCAATATACAAACAGTAAGAACTGAACTTTGAGCACCATACAACCATTGTTTTTCACTGTTAGTATTCAATATGTAGGGTACTCTACACTTTATTATAAAATGGGCTTGGTGTTAGATAACTTTGCCCAACTGCAGGCTACTGTAAGTGTTCTGAGCATCTTCAAGGTAGGCTAGGCTAAGTTATGATGTTTTATAGGCTGGGTGTATTAAATGCATTTCAGCTTATGATATGTTCAACTTAACAATGGCTTTACTGAGACATAACCCCATCATAAGTTGAGAAGCATCTGTACTTAATAAATGTCAAGTATGGCTTTGTACCTATCTCTGTTAATACTTATCTCTCTCTCTTTCCGTGATGTAATTAAAAATTTTTCCAATAGGCAGTGAAATGACTGAAAGCTTGACATAATATGAAATTATTTCTGGTTCTCCTCAGCACAGTGCTTGATATATAGTTGGCACTCAAAAAGTGCCAACTATGTATCAATGAATGAGTCAAGGGGGCTTTTTAAAAAATCCATAAACAATGGCAAAAAACTGCTGTTATAGAAAAGAGTCATTTAAACATGTCTTCAAAACAAATACATGTTACAACCAAATTTATGTAGAAGTGAAGTACTCCCTTTGAATGGAGACACTTCCTTAGTTGGGCCATCATAGAAATTTAGTATAACAAGAATTGTGCTAATGTTTCAAGATCAGCACAGCTACCCTGATAATGGATGGCTCAAAAGAAAGGAAAAAATTAGAGTCAAAAGATCGACTAGTTCATAAATTCTACAGTCATTTGCAAGGCTGTTTATAAAACCGGCTCTCATCAGCCCTTTATTCTCCATAAACTGCTTGCTTTCTTCCTGAGGAAAGGTAGATGTTTAAGTAAATGCAATCAACATCACTGCAAATGGCATCACTCAGGGAAAAACAATCTTGGACTGAGTCAGAACACCTGGTTTTTAGTATTTCAGACCTTAGCAGGTGCCTCACTACACGGCCTTTCGCATGTGGTTTTCGGATTTTTTACCATTTGGTGATCGGCTTGAACTAGAAACTGGCAAATATCTGTATCGCTATACTTTCTACTAGTTTAAGTAATATTTTTATTTTAAAAGCATAATAGTGTTCATTTGCATTCTCTAATTTTGAAAAGCAGAAATAATGCTACTATAAATGTTTTAAATATGATTCTTGACCAATATTACAACTGAGGAAAAAGGCAGGACTTTTATGAACCTATTTGAAGCCATCCATACGTGCAAAGAAGTTTTGTACCACCCCCAAAATGTGAGTACTTAAAGCTTCAAATTATCCACGGTTAGTTTTTCCCTCCCATACAATAATACATTAGCATAGTGAACTCCAGAGACAGCATTCTATACTTTCTTTTACATAACTAACGTTTTCTAAAAGCTTAATGCACATTTTTATCTTATCACATTATACCTTCAGTGTGCTTCATCCTTCCTGTTTTGGTGCAGTGCACTCCAAATATGTTCCTCCCAAAATCACATGTTAAAATCTAATCTCATTGTGATAATATTAAGAGGTGGAGCCCTTTGGGAAGTGATTAAGTCATGTGGGCGGAGCCCTTATGAATGGGATTAGTAACCTTAGAAAAGAGACCCAAAGGAACATGCTTGCCTCTTCCAGCATGTGAGGATGCAGGAAGATGGCGCTCTCTGTGAATCAGAAAGCAAGCTGTCACCAGACACCAAATCTGCTGGCGCCCTCATCTTGCACTTCCCAGCCTCCAGAACTCTGAGCAATATGTTTCTGTTGTTTGTAAGTTACCTAGTCTAAAGTATTTTCTTAAAGCAGCCCAAAAAGACTAAGATGTTTGGTAAAAAAATAAAATAACTGTTGTAATTGATCTCATCTATTAAATTTGAGGTAAATTTTTCAAATACACTTTTTCCTAAATTTATATAAGAGAAATGGTGCTTTTAGCATAAACATCCCCTGTTCACCCCTACCCACCCTTGGGCTAACTAAACTTCCAACTCATAATTAATGCTTAAAATAATCATTCTTAGTGGTCCTTCTGTACCCAAACTCCAGTTGTTTACCTTTCCTCCAACTCACTTTCCAGCTGCTCATGAATACTAAACATAATCACTGATGTAATGTTAGTTAGATCTCTGAAGTGTCAACCCTTTTTTTTTTTTTAGATGGAGTCTTGCTCTTTCGCCAAGCTGGATGGAGTGCAGTGGCGTGATCTTGGCTCACTGCAACCTCTGCCTCCCGCATTCAAGCTATTCCCCTGCCTCAGCCTCCGGAGTAGCTGGGACTACAGATGTGCACCACCATGCCCACCTAGGTTTTTTTTTTGTATTTTAGTAGAGACGGGGTTTCACCATGTTGGCCAGGATGGTCTTAATCTCCTGACCTTGTGATCGGCTCTCCTAAAATGCGCAGCTATTGTGCAGACAGAAAAATATGACACAGAAATGCTTTTAAAGGACAAGAAAACTGACTTCAATAAAAGCAAGGATTTTAGTGTTGATACTATAATAACATTTTATCCTCTTCTGGGGCAACATACTAGCAATACTACCTCTTTCCTTAAAACTTGAAAATATTCTTACTGTCTGTAAAAATACAACTTAAAAGTGTACAACAAGAGAAAATAACTTTCTTGCCCTGAAGTGCAGTGATACAGATATTTGCCGTTTCTAGTGCAAGCCCATCACCATATGGTAAAAAATCCTAGAATCACCAGATGTGAAAGGCTATGTAGTCAGGCACCTGCTAAGGTATAAAATACCAGAAACCAGGTGTTCTGACACCGTCCAAGATTGTTTTTCCTTGAGTAGTGTCATTTGCAGTAATATATAACAAATACTGAGTCCAAAGCCAGTTTCTGAGATTGCATAAACATAGGTCACAAACCCCAGAGTGGTACGGGAAGGTGGAAGGCAGAGTCAAGGTGTGACTGCCCATTTATCCTGTAAGTATTTCACCAAGTGTCTAGTATATGCCAGTCACTATGGTAGGTACCAAGGAGACTGATGAAGCAAGAGATTCAATCCTAAAACTCACAGAGTTTACAGACAATAAGGCAGTCACTTAAATAAATGTAAAATGCTAAGTTTTAAGTTACACCAGGAGTCGCAGGTGCTATGACACGAGAGAGAAGTATAATTTAAGAAGAGGGAACAGAAGATGCAAAGGCTCCATGGCACACAGAAGGCACTCAATGAAAGAGTGCTATGAGCTAAATTATCTCCAACTTCCAAAATTCACTTGTTTAAGTCCCAACCCCTCTAATACTTCAGAATGTAACTCTACTTGGGGATAGGCCCTTTTAAGAGGTAATTATGTTAAAGGTGGTCATATGGGTAGACTTTCTGTGACTCTACAGTTGACAATGCAGGGGTTGGCAGTGCTAACCCACCCCTGCACAGTTAAAAATCCACCTGCTACCTTGATATTTGGTATCTAGTATATGCTCAATGAAACACATACACTGGAAGATTTATTTAAAAACAATGTATAATCAGTAGTTGCAAAAAAAATCTTGTCGATCCAGGGAAATCTGTTATGTAATTAATTCCACTGATGAGTCTAAAAAATCACTTGACTTTGTTAATCAGTTCAATCTATGAAATGAGCATTCTATAATAATTTTTGGCCAGATGCAATGCTCATGCCTGTAGTCCCAGCACTTTGGGAGGCCAGAGCAAGAGGATTGCTTGAACATGGTAGTTTGAGACCAGTCTGGGCAACATAGCGAGACCCTATCTCTACAACAAATTAGCTCAGGGTAGTGGCATGTGCCTGTAGTCCTAGCTACTCAGGAGGCTGAGATGGGAGGACTGATTGAGACCAGGAGGTCGAGGTGCAGTGAGGCATGATTCACACCACTGTAATCCAGCCTGGGTGACAGAGTGAAACCCTCTCTCAAAAACATAAAAATAAAAAGTAATGCTTGTGAGCATCAGATGATGTGTGGAAAGAATTTTAACTGTGACAGATGATAAGGACATAAAAAGGAATTGCTATAAGCAAAACACGTGATCACATTTTTTTCCTCGAATATATTTCTAAACCTGTTACTGAAGCTTTGTCAATGAAGGGTTGTTAGGTGAGGAGTTCTATAATGTATCTTGCTCATTGCTAACAGATAAAGTTTATTATTTGTAACAGTTTTTCTTTTATTTATATAATCATGCTTCAGAGTAAATGAAGAACTTCTACGTTAGAAACCAGCCTCCGAGGATTTGTATATCTAACATATAAACAGAATAAAAATACTATGCAGCCATTAAAAAACGATGAGTTTATGTTATCTGTAGGGACATGGATGAATCTGGAAACCTTCATTCTCAGCATACTGACACAAGAACAGAAAATCAAGCACCACATGTTCTCACTCATAGGCGGGTGTTGAACAGTGAGAACACATAGACACAGGGAGGGGAGCATCACACACTGGGGTCTGTCAGGGGGCCTGGGGGAGGGACAGCGGGGGTAGGGAGGTTGGGGAGGGATAACATGGGGAGAAATGCCAGATATAGGTGATGGCGGGATGGAGGCAGCAAACCACATTGCCATGTAGGTACCTATGCAACAATCCTGCATGTTCTGCGCATGTACCCCAGAACCTAAAGTGGAATTATATACATATATATATAAAAGAAAAGATCTGACACAACTCGCAGAAAGTTTACTTTATAAAAACAGAAACCTAACAATCCAGTAAGCAACATGTGTAGCAGTGATTAACCTAAACTCTAAGCATGTGCCAAAAAGATTAACAGCTGAAGGGTCTCAATTTGATCAATTCGGTACACGTTAATATGCAATATCCACATACCACCTTGTAAACACAATAACTCCCTATGCTGTTTTTACAGATAAACATATCGATATCAATAAAAATAGCCAGGGATTCACTTTATCCTTTACCGATTCCGCACTCACAAATTACATTCTCCTGAGTATGATTTCATTATTAATATGCACTGGGAATTAAGGAATATTTACAATAATAATGGCTATCATTTACAGAGCATGTATTATGTTTAATCCTTGCAATAACTCTGTAAGGTAGTTACTTTATTTCCTTTTTAAGATGAAGAAATAGAACCTGCAAAAGGTTAATAAACTTGCTCATGGTAACACTGATGCAAAGCCAGGAGATCTTAGAGTCTGCAGGCACCAAAGCTCACATTAGTGAAAACAAACGAGAACCAAAACATTAATGCTGACAGCTTGTGGGATTCTTACCTTGAAACTATCATAACAAATCCTTCCACACCATGAAATCATTAAGACCACAGCAATAGCGACTGGCAACACACGTCTGTTTTTCAATACTTTGTGACACGTGGAATTACCATCTTGCTAGGTCTTCTCATCGTCAGCTTCAGGAGATGACTGTTTAAAAAGTTTAAGCTCACTGCACAGACTTACCTAAGCTTGACCTTGTATTGGATCTTTCTATTATCGCGTGCTTACTGGGGTTGTTTAATACTGAGCGTTTGGCAAGTGAGATGTCAGCAGTGACCCTTGTGATAGATATCCTGTTAGAGAAAAAAGTCACAGAAGACCCTAACATTATTAATCTAATCAAAGGGGATAGAAGTATATGCACAAAATTCATCTAAGTATGAAATATATATAGCAGCCATATTTTTAAACCATATGTGTTAGGATACTTATTCTTTCTTTTCACTTACTGATTTTTGTTTATCTTGCACCTGCCTTACTTTGCTTTTTGTTTGTTTGTTTTGAGACGGAGTCTCGCCCTGTCGCCCATGCTGCAGTGCCGTGGCGTGATATCGGCTCACTGAAATCTCTGCCTCCAGTGTTCAAGTAATTCTCCTGCCTCTCAAGTAGCTGGGATTACAGTTGTGTGCCACCACACCCAGCTAATTTTTGTATTTCTAATAGAGAGGGGGTTTCACCATGTTGGCCAGGCTGGTCTCAGATTCCTGGCCTTAAGTGATTCGCTTGCCTTGGCCTTCCAAAGTGCCAGGATTACAGGTGTGAGCCACTGCGCTGGCCCTATCTTGTACCTGCCTTACTTTGCATTTACTGGTTGCTTATCAAGTATCAGATAAGTACTAAGCCCTTTATTTGAATTACTAAATCATCCAAACAGCTCTTGGAGAAATGTTTATTATCCTACTCTTGCTGATGAAGAATGAGATGCACAGAGAGATTAGTTATCCAAGGCTATGTACTTACTAAGTGGTAGAGCTGGGATTTGAACCCAGACTCCTGAGCCTACATTCCTACCCTCTGCGCCATAGTTCAGTGCTGTAATCGGCATGAAGAATAAGAAAGAACTGGTCTTTCCTCAGTGAGCTCATGGTCTAGTGGCAGAGATAAATAATCAAAGAAAATAATTAAAGATGATGATTGTTGTGAAAAGAACAAATGGGATTATGACGGATGATAAGGGAGAAAGGAGAGCAACAGAATTCGGGAGCTGGAAATAGCAAATCACTTAGACTGCAGAAAGCTGAATATTCAAGTCAGCAGTAGGAAAAAGCTGTGAAGCAAAATTGAAGGCTCACCATATCTCTAAAGAAGGTAGTGAGGCCGGGCGCGGTGGCTCACTCCTGTAATCCCAGCACTGTGGGAGGCCGAGGCGGGTGGATCACGAGGTCAAGAGATCGAGACCATCCTGGTCAACATGGTGAAACCCCGTCTCTACTAAAAATACAAAAAATCAGCTGGGCATGGTGGCACGTGCCTGTAATCCCAGCGACTCAGGAGGCTGGGGCAGGAGAATTGCCTGAACCCGGGAGGCAGAGGTTGCGGTGAGCCGAGATCGCGCCATTGCACTCCAGCCTGGGTAACAAGAGTGAAACTCCGTCTCAAAAAAAAAAAAAAAAAAAAAATGTAGTGAATGAAGGTGGGGCAAAAAGAAAAGGTTTGGTTAAAAAGTCTGTTTCCATCAGAGCCCTCCACTGCAGCTTCACAACGTCAATGGCCAGGTGACAGTTCTTTTCCTGTGTGGTAAAAGACCCTCGTTTGTTATCTTGCAGACAATACAAGACGGCCTCTGACCAGGGGACCCTAGACACACCAGGGGCAGAGAATACTGGATGAAAAAGAAAAGATTCTGAATGCTGAATCTTCAACCCTCTTCCTCATTGTAGAATTTTGGTAGCCTGGCTTATATTTATATCCTCAGGGGTCAGAATGGAAGATTCGTCTCTGGGGAATCTGACTGCCAAAGCATAAAGACCCAAAGATAATGATATTGGAGGTTTCCTATGTAAATTGTCCAGCAAGATTGCCATTCACAGAAGCACAAAGTTGACAACCCCCGCCTATGAGCACAGAGCTTCTGAGTAATTATTTTCTGCCTTACTTTAAATTTTGAGCACAGGACTATTTGTCAGGCATCTTCAGAAAACCTCTAACGTGACAGACCAAAACAAACAAAAATCAACTGTGAAAATTATTCATAGTTAAAAGCTAAGAGATGGTTTTGTCGATGAAACTAGAACAAATTTCTATTTAAAAATAAGAGCTTTTGAAAATAAAAACATAATAGAAATTAAAAATTTATCAAGAGAAGGGTTAAAAGAAAGGTAACATCTCTAAAGGATACAACAAAAAAGACAGCTGGAAGATAAGAAAGGTAAGAAAAGTAGAGAATAACAAGAGGTCCAAATTCCAAATTACAAGAGTTCAGAAAAAGATGAAGACAGAGGAGAGGAAATAAAGAAGTCATCACAGAACTAAGGGTCTAATTTTTCAAACTGAAAAGGTCTAGCACAAGAGTTGAAAGATCCACACCAAGACATATTTTTATAAATTTCATCACGCTGGGGACAAAGAGAAACCTACAAGCTTTCGGAGGAAAAAACATGTCTCAAAGCATCAAGCACTAGAATGCTTTGTACTTCTCAAAGCAACAGTGGAGGCCAGAAGATAATGGAGCAAAAAGCCTTTAAAATTTGGAGGGAAAACTATTTCAATCAGAATTCCATAACCATTTAAACTAGCAATTAAACAGAAAGGTTTGTAAACATGCAGGCTATTGAGAAAAAAGTGTATATACTCTTCCCAGGGAAATGACTGGAGAAGGTTTTTTTGACTGAAATGACAGTAAAGCTTGAAAGAAATCAAAGCCTCTAGGAAAGAGGAGCTTCAGCCTGAAAGGAAGGTGAAGAGAATCCCAGGGATAATAACAAGGAATGTTCCAGAATGACACCCAACACACAAATGGTCCAGACTGCAGCAGGCTAGAACATCCCAGAGAGATTCAGATAGACAAACTATAATTTTGGCTGGCCCCATGTTTAATATTTATTGTAACTATGTACATAATCATCAAATGAACTATGTCACATAATGTGCTTTTTTTCTTTTTTGGAGACATCGTCTCATTCTGTCACCCAGGCTGGAGTACAGGGGTGTGATTATAGCTCACTGCAGCATCAACCTACTAGGCTCAAGTGATCCCCACTGGCTCAGCCTCCCAAGTAGCTGGGATGACAGGTGCATGCCACCGCAACCAGCTAATTTTTTTTTTTTTAAGTAGAAACAGGGTCTCACTATGTTGCCCAGGCCGGTCTCAAACTTCTGAGCTCAAGCAGTCCCCCTAAAGTGCTGGGACTACACGTGTGAACCACTGCATCCAGCCCAATGTATTTTTCTGGTATATTTTTCTAGTAGTTTCCATGAGATAAACAACTTCTTATATTTGCTTACTTTTTTTATTTTTTTATTTTTTATTTTTATTTTTTTTTTATGGACAGATTCTCTCACTCTGTCATCCAGGCTGCAGTGCAGTGGCATAACCCTGGCTCACTGCAACCTCTGCCTCGTGGGTTCAGGCGATTCTCCTGCCTCAGCCTCCTGAGTAGCTAGGATTACAGGTGCCCACCACTGTGCCCAGCTAATTTTTGTACTTTTAGTAGAGACAGGTTTCACCATGTTGGCCAGGCTTGTCTTAAACTCCTGGCATCAAGTGATGTGCCTGCTTCAGCCTCCCAAAGTGCTGGTGTGAGCCACTGCGCCCAGCCCAGGAATTTTTGATTTCTAATAAGATTGTCCTGCAGAAGATTCTGGCAATGGTATATTTATCCCTATAGCAATTCAATATGCGTTCCAAACACTTCAGGACTGACTGCTGACATTTTGAAAGTCGCTGAAGGGCGGGGTGGGGTGGGGAGGGCAGAGGGAGGAAGCAACCTGAATTTATCCCAGGTAGTAGCTTTCCTTCTTGTTCTCAATTTCCTTGTTAATTTACCTGTCACCATTCTACAAGGTGAATCTGAAGATTGCTCTCTTTACATGACACGATTGGGTACTGTGAATCCAGTTTTAAATGGGCTACTTTATTGCACAGAACAGGAGGAGGAGGATGATTTATTTCTTTGATCTGACACACTGATGCTACTTAACATCCAGAATCGTGATTCTGACAGCCCCCCCCCCCAGTACTTCTGCAAATGAATTTAAGTGGGTTTCAGAAAAGAAAAGGAATTCTTGACTACCTAGAAGCTTTTTCGTAACTAACATTTCCTTTCATATTTTCTCCTCTTGGGCTTAAACTTTTCGAAAAATAAATTTAGCTTATTTAACAGATGATTAAGGAATAATTAATTCATTGTTCTTTTTTAGAATATGTGTACATACACACCTGATGCTTTTGATGACTTTTCATCTTCTACTGCTGTCTTGCCTTGCCAAAAGCAAAAACATTCAATAATTCAGTTACTGTAGATGTCTTGCCATGGGTAAAAGTGTTAAATTTGTACATGGCTTTTAAATTCTGCCTATGGACTCTGTTTCTTCCTCTGAGGACTATTAATTGGTGACAACAGGTCTAGAAAATTGAACCCCAGCTCTGTAAGCCAAGATGAGCCAAGGCAAGTGTATTAAACCATAAGGAAATTACTTCTGGCTAGAAATAATAGATACATTAAGTTATTTTGTTTATCTGTTTCTTAAATAAAACCAATTTGGGTGGCAGATACACTTGAACATGGGTCCAAGATACACCCTTTCTGGCTGGAATATGTCTTCCAAATTCAAAACTGACTCAGGTTTAAATATAAGTAGTAATCCAGGAAAGTCCATCCCATCTCCCCATATTTGGCATTTAGGAAAGGGGTTAACTCAGGCATGGAGAACACCGTGCCTTTGTTAGCAGAATTTTTTGAGTGTTCACAATTCCAACTCATGATAAATGACAGAGCCAAGAATAAAAAAACACAAGCTAAATGGAGCAGATTAGAGGTATGCCTTTTATACTTGGCCAGTGCCTAGGAGCCTTGGTCCAAGCTAAAGATTCTGTTTTCCTGGCACAAACTAAAAAATATTTTGTAAAGTTATAGAAAATTAAAAAAATCTAACTAGGGGTATTTGGTTATAAAGACCTTGATCATAAAGTCTTTTCATACCTTGAAACTTAAAATAGTTTTTGTTTTTCTCATTCTCTCCTTTCAGTCCTTTGCCTGATCACTAATTTTTTTTTCTTTTTTTTTTTTTTTTGAGACAAGTCCCACTCTGTCGCCCAGGCTGGCGTACAGTGGGATCTCGGCTCACCGCAACCTCTGCCTCCCGGGTTCAAGTGATTCTCCTGCCTCAGCCTTCTGAGTTGCTGGAACCATAGGTGCCCACCACCATGCCCAGCTAATTTTGCTATTTTTAATAGAGACAGGGTTTCACCATGTTGGCCAGGCTGATCTCGAACTCCTGACCTCGTGATCCGCTCACCTTGCCCTCCCAAAGTGCTGGAATTATAGGCATGAGCCACCACACCCAGATTGCTTGATCACTTACTAACAATACTTGTCCTCCTATCAAAGTTTCCCTCCTGCCCTTGCCTCCCTGCTAAAATTCAATATAAATTAAAAATGGTTGTAGTAATAGGTGTGGTCTAGAAACAAAGTACTATATTAAGAAATCTAAAAGAATCCTGAAACCAACAAATACTATCTATTGCAGCAGTCCCCAACCGTTTTGGCACCGGGAACCACTCTTGTGAAAGACAATTTTTCCATGGACCGGTTCGGCGGGAGTGGGGAGATGGTTCTGGGATGATTCAAGCACATTACACTTATTATGCACGTTGTTTCTATTATTATGACACTGGAATATATAATGAAATTATTATACAGCTCGCCATAATGTACAATCAGTGGGAGCTTGTTTTCCTGCAACTAGAGGGTCCCTGCTGGGGGTAATGGGAGACAGTGACAGATAACCAGGCCTTAGACTCTCATGAGGAGCTTGTAACCCAGATAATGTGTATGCACAGTTCACAGTAGGGTTTGTGCTCCTATGAGAATCTAATGCCACTGCTGATCCGACAAGAGGCTGAGCCCAGGCATTAACGCGAGTGATGAGGAGTGGCTGTAAATACAGACTGAAAGACGAAGAAGCCATTAATTGAGATAGGGAAGACCGTGGGAGGAGTAGGTTTTGGGGGAGGTTATGTTGGTAAAGTCCATTAGACATCTTAGTAGTGTTACTGAATAGGCAGTTGGATACACGGGTCTAGAATTTAGAGGAAAGACTGGCAAAGGACTAGAATTAAAAAATCTGACACTGAATGAAATTACTTAAGGAATGTAGATAAAAGACATTAAAGAGCTTAGCCCTGTGCTGTCCAAGATTTCCAGTTGATGAGGAAGAATCAGCAAAGGAGACAAAGGAGCAGTCCATGTAATAGAAGGAAAACCAGAAAAGTGCGCTTCCAGAAACCAAGCAAATAAAGTTCTTCAGAGAAGATGGAATAATCTACCACGTCAACTATTGCTCATGGTCAAGTAAGATTGGAGCTGAAAATTTATCCCCGGATTAGCAATGTGGAGGTCATTGGTGATCTTGACATGACTAGTTTAGTTGAGTGGTGTGGGTGAAAACGTAACTGGGGTGGGCTCCAGAAAGTGGAAGGAAAGCAAGTAAACTCAATTGTTTTAAGGAATCTTCTTGTAAAGAAAAGATAAATGAGATACCTAGAGGAATATGAGGTGACATATGAGGGGAAGTAGCATTTTTACATGCTGATGGAGTTTCCATTAGAATGGCAAATACTGATGAGGAGGGGGCAGAGGATAATTACTGCTGTGTGTGGATACTTCTGGCAGAGCGGGGATGGGGAGTGAGAGCCAGTGCCCACATGGGTGGGTTGGCCCTTGCTGGGAACATAGCAATGGGAGATAAAGCAGAGCAACCAGGCAAACACGCAGCTCCACAGGCGGGGTTATGGAAATGCCTGGGTATTCTCCATTTGCCTCTATTTTTTCCAGTGACAAAGGGAAGCAAGTTCACTGGGGGAGCGTGAGATGAGAGAGGGTTATCAGAGGCTTAAGGAGGGGGCGATGGGCCGGGCGAGGTGGCTCACGCTTGTAATCCCAGCACTTTGGGAGGCCGAAGCGGGTGGATCATGAGGTCAAGAGATCGAGACCATCCTGGTCAACATGGTGAAACCCCGTCTCTACTAAAAATACAAAACATTAGCTGGGCATGGTGGCGCACGCCTGTAGTCCCAGCTACTCGGGAGGCTGAGGCAGGAGAATTGCTTGAACCCAGGAGGCGGAGGTTGCAGTGAGCCGAGATCGTGCCATTGCACTCCAGCCTGGGTAACAAAAGCGGACTCTGTCTCAAAAAACCACAGCAAAAAAAAAAAAAAAAAAAAAAAAAGAAAAAAAAAAGGAGGGGGAGATGGCACACAAGTCTTTGGGGAAAAGTGAATGGAAGAGGGATATTTAGTGCGATGTCTGGGCAGCAGTAGGGGGCCAGTTGACCATGAATTGAGGGTGAGACTGGCCAGTGGAGTCATGCCCAAGGTCAGCTTATGGGTACAAGAACTGGACATCAAGGGTTAGGGATGTACAAAGCCAATAAGACAAATACTGATTGAATCAGATTAAATTGAGGGAAACTTATTTCCCATCATCATGTAGACATCAGAGGGTGGTTTTCTCTTGGAATCACATGCCTGTCCCACCAGGATTTTGCCATCTTTAAGACAAAATCCACACAACCCAGTATGCTGAAATACTTACCGTCCTTCAAATCTGTGTTTTAAAAAATCAAACAACGCTTTTTGCATCATATCTGTGACCTGCAATTGAGCAAGGAATAAATTAAGATATGACAAAAAACATTACTAATCATGATAAAACAGTTTCACTTCTCTCAGGAATGCCTGAAAACCTGAGCTTCGTATGTGAGGATGCTGCATTTTTCCGCTTCTGAGTTCTGATGCAATGACAATTGATCTGAACTTATGATGATTTCTAGTGGCAAATCACATTGCAAGTGGTTTCAATCGGTCTCCATTTGACACTATTTCTTGGACTGAGTACACTGCAACTAGCAGAAATCTTCAAAGTAACAGCCAGGTAAACAAAACAGAAAAAGGACAAAGCAGTGTAGACCACAGCTTGAAGAACAACATGCTTTGCTGCTATCAGCTCTTTAAGCTCTAAATTTGGCTCTTTCAACTGCAGAATTCAGAAAGAGGGTCAGGAATAGGAGGCAGAGTCACAAGGGAGTTCAGCATGCAGAAGTCAAGTGTTCTGTGGAAGGCAGCTCCTCACCTCGTAGCCCTTCAGAGAAGGGCCCACCAGGACCACCGGCCGCATGGAAGGTACCACATCATACGGAGGAGTGTGCTCTGTCTGCAGAGAGAGGAGACGCTTTAGACATTTCACAGGCAGGTGGAACATAAATACTTGATGTATAAGGTACTCTTTCTGAACTCTGTAATATGAGGCACTGGTTTTCCAGGCACTTTTTTTTTTTTTTCTACTTGCCTCTTTTCTACATAAACTCAAACAAAGATTGGTGGGTTCACTTTCCTAAAGTTTCCACTTACTGTTGTCTACAGTTTTCTTGCTTATCTCAAGAAATCCTACTGACCTATTAGTTCCTAAAGCAAGAGATGCTGCTTTTGAACAACAACTAGATGATAGAACCAAGAGAAACATGCCTCATGCAAGATAGGTGCTCTAGGCTTGACTAGAAGTTATTATTGCTTTTCGGACGCATTTGAATTTTCTAAAGAGCTGTAACCATTAGACCTCATGTGGTTAATTACAGAGAAAAGAAAGATTTCATCACCTTTGCATGTTAGGTGTTTGTCTTACCTGTGTAAAACCTAATTTCAAAATAT
Organism: Cebus imitator; assembly: GCF_001604975.1. Taxonomy (NCBI): domain Eukaryota; kingdom Metazoa; phylum Chordata; class Mammalia; order Primates; family Cebidae; genus Cebus; species Cebus imitator. The sequence goes on from NW_016107376.1 coordinate 1,782,312, forward strand.
GTTAACGCTCACTACCAATACTTTTTACCTAATCTCAAAATATTGTAACTCTCACTATTGTCGAAATTCTATTTTATTGTGAGAGTTTAAAGGAGCATGCATGCTTATTCTAGTAAACCGTAATCATGATTGCTAGATTACTGCTCACAGCTTAGTGATTAATGCTTTCAGATTTTTTAGTTTTTTTACCTGGGTACTTCAAAGGTAAGGTTTATGTGCCTTCAAGGGAAGGTGATTATAATATACTCAACCATGCTATAGTAGACTCAGAAGGTTCATTATCAGTGTACATATCTAATATGATTCTCAAAATTAGTTTAAGTAGTGTTTCTGTTAGATAACTAATTGATGTCTTTCTGTAATTATTTATTTCTTTTTAAGAAGAATAGGGGAAGAGGTACATTTTGTAGCAATTTCCAAAACTATCAACACTTTTCAGCTTAATTGCTTCAAATAAAATGGTTAAATAACATTTTTCAAAGTAATAGTTAACAGCTAATTGGTTTATATTAAAATTGGCTCTTTTGATAACATAAAATATTAAACTGACCCAAGAATGACTTCTTTAAAAAAAAATGCAGAAGAGAAATATGGCCTTAGACACTGGGATAAGCAAATCATTGCCGTATGAATCTTTCTGGTTAAGGAGTGTCAAAAAATATAACGTGAGAATCACACACACCAACAGAAAAATGTTCTTTAAACAATTTTAAGAATTCGATACACTGATAGGCAAATATGAATGTCATTTTTGCATCTGCCCGTCACTCAAGAACATTTTATTGTTGCTTAAAATTGCCCATTACAAACTTTTCTGGCTTCACTTGAACTCGGATTGCCTCAGGGGGAAATTAAAAAGCATTTCAAATTCAAAAGCTTCCATCTGAGATTTCACGAGTAGTCAGAGACAATATAATCAGAGGGGAGAAAAATATTACCCTGACTGTGCTGTCAAATTTCACTGCCTAAAATTTCACCTAGCATTCAGAAGTAATTTTAATTGACACAATCAAAGTAGAATACATTTTTGAACGGAAAAAAAAAAAAAAAAGACAAACATAATACAGTGACAGCACACATGCCACACAAGCACCGCTCTAAATGCAACCTAAAACACAGAAAACAGTCTTCTCATTGAATCTCAGGTTGTTTCGTCTTTGAATTCTACATTGACGTTAACCACATTATCAATAACATAAGAAGAATGAATACCAGTGCCGAAGGCATCATAAGCATATTTCTTAAATTATTTCATGTATACCACCTGGGATCATACTGAAAATGTTTAGAAGCCAAGTCCTTATAACTATGCAGTGTAAGAACATCTTTTCCACTGTTGAAATTAGTAATGTAAATTTCCTGCATTTTAGTAACAGCTACCAAGAAATTTCACCTCAAGACTTTAATTCTGAAGTGGCCCAGTGTTTGATAGGTCTTTGGCTCCTTTGATCTATAACTGCCAACTAGCAAAGGGTCACCCATTGCTGGTAATGAATCAGCTTCTTAATCAATGGGGTAGCTACAGAAATTACCTTATTTGATGGAATATTGGTGCTTTGTGCTCTAAGGAGAATGACACCATCATTTTTATCTACTCTTTCCTGTTAATCCTATTTTTTTTTTTTCTGGGACAGAGTCATCAGCTCTGTTGCCCAGGCTGGAGTGCAGTGGTACTATCTTGGCTCACTGCAGTCTCCACCTTCCAGGTTCAAGCAATTCTTCTGTCTCAATCTCCCAAGTAGCGGGGACTACAGGTGCCTGCCACCACGCTGGGCTAATGTTTTGTATTTTTAGCAGAGACATCGTTTCACCATATTGGCCGGACTGGTCTCAAACTCCTGACTTCAGGTGATCCACCTGCCTCAGGCTCCCAAACTGCTGGGATTACAGGTGTGAGCCATCACGCCCTGGCTACTTGAATTATTTAGTGAAAAAACTGTAATCAACATTTTTAAAGTTTGAAAGTTTAAAGGTAGGAAAACTTCAAAAACCTATCCTGACAAATATGGCTTTAGTTCACGTTCCTGCTCTGTCAAGTCCAGAATGTCTTAGCGATGTCTATTTTTTAAGCTTCTAAATGATGGATACTGTCAGTCGCTTGGCCGCAAGCTTTAGCTATAACAAGATCGGACCTGAGAGATGGGCCCACTGTTGTAGATGAACATCAAGCTGAGGCTTTCTGTGTTAACACAAAAATCCAAGTGTTATAATTTTTGCCTAGAGTGCTGAAGTTTTCCCTTACTAAAGTAATCATGACTGATGCAAAAAACCCAACTTTACAGTTCTGTATCTGACACCTCATTAATGACTTTAGAGTTCCTCCACAAACCAAAATACTTGTTTGGAGAGTTTGGGGGTAGAGAAAAAACTTGACTTCACATGTGTGTGTGAGAATATATCCATGATTTTGCCAGACTTGGCAACATTAGTATGGCTCTAAAAGACAGCATGGTAGCTGTGGAAACTGATGGGTAAACGAGGAGAAAAAAAAGGGAAATTTGTGGGGGATGGTAGCGGTCTTTAAAAAATAATGCTTCGCAGCTACAAAATGGGTAAGAGGAAACAGGCTTTGTCTGAAGTGACGAGAGCTTGAGAATACCTTACAGTTTCCATTTAGGGGACAAGGAACCTCACTCTAGTATCTTGGGTGGCCAATGGCAAAGGCTCTACGCATGACCACCGGCTGCACTGTCCAATGGGTGAGATGCTAAAATCTGACTGATGGAGAAGGCAAGAACATTGGGAGAATATTTATATATGACAATAGGAAAAACTCACAGTAAACCGCCAAAACAAGCCTGCAGTTTTCCACTGGTCTTGTTCATCTGCAGATTTTGCACCTAGTGGATTAGAAGTTTAAATACTGACTAAATTAAAACTTGAATTTTTTTTTTTTTTTAGTACAAGCTATGTATCTGGATACCATTAATCAGAATCTAATAACTGCTTTAATATGCTTGATCATAAGTTAAATTTCTGGAAGAAAGACAGAATAAGCATGCACAATTTAGGTGCATTATATGGAGCTGTCGGTGTTTGACATCCTTGAATGTTGAAACAAATTCCTTTGGTGGTAGATATTATTCCATCAAAAAGGATAAGTACTGTAATGGTGTTTTAACAGGTCACTCCCTGAATTTAGTTGCTTTGAAATGCATGAGCTCAATTAGCTGTTGATAGGTTCTTTGCTTGGGACAGAAATGATTGTATTTCATACAACTGTGGGAATTAATGCTAATGATGCCAGTGGCAGGATAAACACAGCTTATGTCAATGTAAACTTACCGATTTCTGCTTCTGCTTAGCTACAGCAGCATGGAAAGGAAACAAATAACAGAGCATGCACGTTATTGGCTTGTCAAAGGACGCAGACAGTCAACAGGACTAGAAATGTGACACAGTGCGCTTCAGCAGGTGGACAATGGGAGCTCGGAAGTTCATGTTACCTTCTTAAAGAAGGGCATTCTTTTCTCTTTGGAGTGGGGTGACGTTACACTGTTTGCACTGGGTTTAGGGGAGCGGTGGTTTGCTGGAATATCATTTTCTTCTGCATCTAAGCCAGTAGCATCTATGTCTACAGCTATATACAGACAAACAATTCAAAAATCATCAGGTGGACAGGAGAGGAAAAATAGGTTATAAAGAAAATAAAATGAAAGCAAATAAAACCATAGTAAAAAAAAAAATAAATAAAACTATCACGAATGCTTAAAATAGTATGCAAAGAAAATAAAATTTAAAGGTAAAGCATATTAAGAATGCAATGTAATCAAATCTAACAAAACTGAAAGACACGTATCCCTTATAATCTGCTTGAATTAATCAGTTTCATGCTAGAACTGAATATTTTCAGAGAAACATTTTATATCTGTAGTTTCAAATGTAATTTTGATATTCTCCGTATCAACCATATAAAAGTGCAGCACAGAACATTTGACTACATGTCTTATAATATCTTAAACCAGCTTTGAGATAACAAGCAACTACTTTGAAAACTTTTATTATATGTGAGTGCAAAAGTAATTGCAGTTTTTGCATTGCTGGAATTAGCTGTTTGCTATTAGAATACATTCTTAAATAAAATGTGGTTACGTTATATGTCGTTTTAGTGGGCATTTCACACTTTATGCTTTTTTGCTAATGATATTACTTGCTGTTTGTTTATTTTAGACTATGGAAATGATGTTAGACAAAAAGCAAATTTGAGTGATTGTCTTATTCGAGTTCAAAATGGGTTGTAAAGCAGTGGACACAACTTGCAACATCAGCAGCGCATTTGGCCCAGGAACTGCTACTGAACGTGCAGTGCGGTGGTGGTTCAAGAAGTTTTGCAAAGGAGATGAGCCGTGAAGACGAGGAGCATCGTGCTGGCCACTGGAGGTTGACAACGACCACTTGGGAGCCATCATCAAAGCTGATTCTCTTACAACTACACAAGAAGTTGCTGAAGAACTCAATGTGGACCGTTCTACGGTGGTTCAGCATTTGAAGCAAATTGGAAAGGTGAAAAAGCTCAGTAAGTGGGCGCCTCATGAGCTGAGCGAGAATAAAAAAAAAATCATTGTTTGGAAGTGTCGTCTTCTCTTATTCTATGTAACAACAATGAACCATTTATCCATCAGATTGTGACGTGCAACGAAAAGTGGATTTTATAGGACAACTGGTGACAACCAGCTCAGCTGATGGACTGAGGAGCTCCAGAGCACCTCCCAAAGCCAAACTTCCACCAAAAAAGGTCACCGTCACTGTTGGGTGGTCTGCTGCTGGTCTGATCCACTGCAGTTCTCTGAATCTCAGCGAAAATATGCCATCTGAGAAGTATGCTCAGCAGATTGATGAGATGCACCGAAAACTGCAGCTCCTGCAGCCAGCATTGGTCAACAGAAAGGGCCCAGTTCTTCTCCACAACAACGCCTGCCCACACATCATGGAACCAGTGCTTCAGAAGTCGAATGAATTGGACTATGAAGTGTTGCCTCATCTGCCATATTCACCCCACCTCTCCAACTGACTATCACTTCTTCAAGCAGCTCAACAACTTTTTGCAGGGAAAATGCTTCCACAATCAGCAGGATGCAGAAAATGCTTTCCAAGAGTTTGTCGAATCCCAAAGCATGGATTTTTATGCTATAGGAATAAACAAACTTATTTCTCTTTGGCAAAAATGTGTTCATTATAATGGTCCCTATTTTGATTAATAAAGATGTATTTCAGACTAGTTATGATTTAAAATCCATGGTCCGAAACCGCAATTACATTTATACCAATAATACAATGTGCCTCCTTTTGCTGATTTTATGTAAAAATAAGGGCAGTATGAAAAGTTTCACTAAAATTGCAACAGACATTTGAGAGAAAGAGAGAATGGAAAATTATCAACCCAGTCATACACAAGGCAAATGATTCAGGGTCGGCTCCAGGAAGGACAGGATTAAAATGATTTTAAGCCTGATGAAGACTAATGGGAAAACACTGGGTCCCAAGATACCCGAATGAAATCAGTCTAATAAAATGACATTGAAAGACTTCTGGTGACTTATGCAAAGCCACTGGGTTTAACAGAAGCGGCAGAGTGGAAGGGCACAAGGACCCCAGAGGATGTGCGCTGGCTTCCTCATCTGTAAAACGAAGGGTTTAGCTTTGTTGCATGGCATGCTTTTACTTTTCCCATTGTTCCACCTGAAAATAGAGGACTTAAAACGTGTTACAAGAAAAAAAGATGCATAATCTCACTTCAGATTTTACAAAACGCTTCCAAGTACAATTGAAAGAGCTACAGAATTTTATCAACTGCAGAATCAGAGTTGGAAGTATTTTAAAGATCAACTTCAATGCTCTTAAGATTAAAAAACTTAAAGTTTAAAGGACTTGATCTTGGCAAAAACTTGGCAAAGTCAGGATTCAGACCGACTCCACCTGCCTATGTGAGTCTGTAACACTCCCTATACCACACTGCCCATCCCGGTGAAGTCCCTTCTCAATCTGGGTACCCTCTTTCCGTTCCCTTCACTTCTTGAACAGGGTCATGTCCCTGGTGTCAGGATTCAAGATGACATCGTGGAGTTGGGCTAGCTAGAAAATCTTTCTATGGTTAAGAATTGGTCAAGGAGAAGAAAAAAATTTACTCACTCCAGGAAAGCATCATATTATACATGTTAGCTCTCTAACAAAAACCACAGTACGTTTAGATTGAAGGAAGGAACAAATTACTACTTTGAAATAACAGACAGCATGGTGTTACAATACAGCCACCATTCCCTGTGATATATAAGCTGAACTGCTCACAACAGCTTCCTCTAACCTTTTCAAAGGAGTGACAGGCATCACATTATTTTTTAGTTTTGATCTTGGTATGGATATTAAATGAACCAGCCTTTTGAAAACTAGGATTTTTTTTTTTTTTTTTTTTTTTGAAACAGTGTCTTGCTGTCATCACCCAGGCTGGAGTGCAATGGCACGATCTTGGTTCACTGCAATCTCTGCTTCCTGGGTTCAAGTGATTCTCCTGCCTCAGCCTCCCAAGGAGCTGGGATTACAGGCATGTGCCACCACGCCCTGCTAATTTTTGTATTTTTAGTAGAGATGGGGTTTCGCCATGCTGGCCAGGCTGGTCTCAAACTCCCAACCTCGTGATCCACCCATCTCAGCCACCCAAAGTGTTGGAATTACAGGTGTAAGCCACCGTGCCCGGCCAACAAGGATCTCTTATTTAATTATTCTTTTCACTGTGATGGAGTGAATTCCTGCTGTTGTTTGTACAGTATTATAAGAATCAGCTATTGCTTGAATAATGCAGGAGGTAGGATTTCCTATCAAAGGAAGCTAGTAATAGGTAGGCTTACATAGTAAGTATGTCTATCTCTTTGCCCCATCTATGCATACTGATGTTCTAAAAGGTTTAACATATGGTGTGTAGGGAAAATGTACAATGTGCCTAAGGTTATAAGCAATGCTAACTTTGATAACCATCCTATAGCTAACCCTTTGCTCATACAGGAAAGTTTCCTTATGGGGCTTATTGAATGGCTTAAACCAGGAAAGAGTCTCACAAAAGTCTTTCAGGGATGGTTTTCCTCGGCTCTCAACTCAAGAATCATGTTGTTAGCACTTTCCTGGATATGAAGGGCAAGATCTGGGTCAGTATGTCATTACTCCTACAATACATGCTAACTAAAATCAAGTCAGTTTCCTTTCTGGTGGTAAGTTCCCACATGTTTTATCTTTCTGATCTTTTATTGGGCTTATAAAGACCACATTCAAGGGGCATTACCCTTTGAGGGCTTTTCTGAAATTGAATATACCCAGTTGGTGGAGTTGAACTTCCATTTAATCAAAAGCAAAAAAAATTTAAAAAAATTTTAAAAAAAGCAAAAGAAAAATAAGAAGATAACCAGGTGGATGTCAGAATTTATAGGACCCTGGGATGTTCAAGTTCATGAGTTGGATTTTGTGGTTTGCCCACTGAATCTAGCATGCTGAGATCATCACATGTATTTTGTTTTTTAAACAAAGAGTGAGGCTGGGCATGGTGGCTCATGCCTTGTGATCCCACTACTTTGGGAGGCGAGGCAGGCAGGTCACCTGAGGTCAGGAGTTTGAGACCAGCCTGGCCGACATGGTAAAACCCCATCTCTACTAAAAATATAAAAATTAGCTGGGTGTGGTGGCTGGTGCCTGTAATCCCAGCTACTTGGGAGGGTGAGGTGGGAAAACTGCTTGAACTCTGGAGGCGAAGGTTGCAGTGAGCCAAGATCATGCCACTGCACTCCAGCCTGGGTGACAGTAAGACTCCATCTCAAAAAAAGAAAGAAAGAATGAGTGGAAATGCATACATCTTTGGCTGCAACACTGCCCAGGTGTTTGACTTTCCACACACATAGCCTGAGTCAGGCTTGACATTTACCTATATCTGGACATGAGGGCTGGAAATCCCAAATTGAGAACTTTCTAATTTACTAGTTCTGACATTTGGTTAACTCAAGTCTAAAAGCATCTGTGTTCATTCTGAAATACAAAGAATTCTGAAACATGGTCACTTCCAAAACATATTAAAGAAACTTATCAAGACAGTTAAGAAGCATTTTCACATCTGTTTAGCTACATGTATTTTATTGGACTCAGAAGGTTCTCCTTTTAATGAGAGATGTTACCCTTTTTAAATTTCATACTTGTATTTCCATACTTTAGCAAACATTAGTATTTTCTTGGAAAGAGCTACATTGATATATTTGAAAAGTCTCATTCTTCCTCACTAGCATGTATATATTATTATTATTGATAGAGAGCCTTGGAAACATTTTTTTCAATTTATTTATTTATTTGAGACAGTCTCCTTCTGTTGCCCAGGCTGGAGTGTAGTGACATAATCATGGCTCACTGCAGCCTCAACCTCAGGGACTCAAGTGATCCTCCTACCTCAGCCTCCCAAGTAGCTGGGACTACAGGCGCATACCACCATACCCAGTAATGTGTGTGTGTGTGTGTGTGTGTGTGTGTGTGTGTGTGTGTAGAAAAGTGGTCTCACTATGTTGCTCAGGCTGGTCTTGAACTTCCAGGCTCAAGTGATCCTCCTGCCTCAGCCTCCCAAAGTGCTGGGATTACTAGCATGAGCCACAGCACCCAAAAATTTTTTTTGAAATTTAAGTTTTAGTTTAACCTTAAAAGCTTGGGTTAAGTTAAGCAGATCTTGGAGTTGAGACATATGTACACACACGTGTGTGGGTTTGATGTATGTGTTGTGCAGCTAGTCATGATCCCATGACCCAGAAGTCAAGTGGAAAATTTTCCAAGTTCTTGAGAGCATCCAGGTATATATACTTTAGGCAGATACTTATATATTGTTTTTGTTTTGAGACAGTCTTGCTCTGTCACCCAGGCTAGAGTGCAGTGGCGCGATTTTGGCTCACTACAACCTCCACCTCCTGGGTTCAAGTGATTCTCCTGCCTTGGCCTCCTGAGCAGCTGGGACCACAGGCACATGCCACCACTCCTGGCTAATTTTTAAATTTTTATTAGAGATGGGGTTTTACCATACGGGTCAGGCTGGTTTTGAACTCCTGACCTTGTGATCTGCCCGCCTCAGCCTCCCAAACTGCTGGGATTACAGGCATGAGCCACTGTGCCCAGCTGATACTTATATTCTTTGGTCTGGCAATGGGTGAGCGCAGTAGTAGATGGGACCTCTGGGAAACAAGATGAAAATGATCATTCCAGGCCCATCCACACTTGATAGCTGAGCGGTTGTCCCTGGAGGTGGATTGGGAGAGCTTCTCTCTAGAACTTTCTGAAGTTTTCCTTTCAATCAGCTGAGCCATTGATGTGAAAATTATCTCAGAGTCATGATATGCTTAACACGCATTTTGTAGTTGGTTATAGCTCCAGCTAACTCGGTCACAAGTATGTTCTACTCTTGGTATTCACAAAAGTCATTCAAAAGTTGGTGTTCTGTACAAAACCTCAGTGAACATGTAAATCATCTTTTAAAGTATTGAACTCTTCATGAAACTTTTGGTAATGACAAACATCTGCCTACAAAATGGAATTTTTTTTTTTTTGAGACGAAGTCTTACTCTGTTGACCACGCTGGAGTGCAGTGGCACGATCTCGGCTTGCTGCAACCTCCGCTTCCTGGGGTCAAGTGATTCTTCTGCCTCAGCCTCCCAAGTAGCTGGGATTACAAGCAAGCGCCACCATCCCTGACTAATTTTTATATTTTTAGTCGAGATGGGGTTTCACCGTATTGGCCAGGCTGGTCTTGAACTCCTGACCTCATGATCCACCGCCTCAGCCTCCCAGAGTGCTGGGATTACAGGCGTGATCCACGGTGCCTGGCAGTGTTGTTTTACATATATACTAACTTGTTTTTCAAAATGCATGTGCCTCCTTTCATTATACAGACAGTCCTTGACATACAATAGTTCAACTTAAGATTATTCAAGTTTATTATGAATTTTTCAGGACATAACCTCATTGGAAGTCAAGGAACATCTGAACTCATGATGGTTCGACTTATGACTGCTTACTGTGTCTGTCCACATGTTAAGTGCATTTTGAGTTATGATATTTTCCATTTATGATGGGTTTATGGGGGTGTAACTCCATCATAAGTTAAGGAGTATCTGTGTTGCCAAAACCGCTAGAGGGCTACGACATGGCTGGAGGGAATAGCAGAATGTTTCTGGTATATAGAAGGAAGTGAGGCTGACATTTGCAGGCAGAACTGCTGCTTTATTGCAGTATGACACAGACTTTTTCCATTTAGGAGCCTAGTAGCAGTCCCTAGGAATCACTGAAATCGTCTTTAAGATATATAAGAAGAGTATAAGGTTTATATAGTAATCCCTGCAACTTCACATATTTGAGAAGGAGCAGGATAGGCCTCCCTTCCCCTGTGCATTCAGGGACTCCTTAATTACCAAGGGAAGGTATGAGCTTCACATAGTACCTACAGGGGCCTTAATTTTCATGTCATGCATACTCTTTTACTTAATTTTGAGCATCTTAGAATTGCTTGCTGCAAGTTATAAGTAGGTAGTTTCTGAAATTAATTTGCTCCCTAAAACAGTTCATTTGTTGTGCTCAGATTTTGCTTACTTAAAAAGTCCAATATTCTTTGTAGAACTTGGAATTCTATGTAACAGGAGACCAATTGTTTCAATTGCAAAAAAAAAAAAAAAAAAAAAGCCCATGATCAGTACCTTAGTTTGCTGATGGCTGGGCATGGTGGTTCATGCCTGTCATCCCAGCAGTTTAGGAAGCTAAGGAGGAGGAACCCTTGAACCCAGGAGTTTTAAGACCAGCCTGGGCAACACAGTGAGACCCCTTTGCTAAAAAAAAAAAAAAAAGAAAAGAAAAAAGAAAAATCCTATAGTTTTTGCTAAGGAGTCCTTGGTTGGTCTCTAAAGGCCCCCACATTCAGGAATGAAGCTGATTATTAGTAACAGGGAGATCTTGTGCTTAAAGCACATCAGTCGTGTGTCACTAGTTCCTTGATCTTGCCACAGTTGTGCAACTCTCTGCTTTTTATCTCTTCACATTTCCAGCTTTTAGAAATCACACACAGTATTGTTTTGCTGAAATGCCCTTGCAGCCAATCTGTACAATCCTACTCTGATTCCCAATTACAATTCTCTTAGCAAACTAAGATACTGATCATGGGCTTTTTGCCACTCAAATCATTGGTCTCCTGTTTATATAGAATTCCAAGTTCTTCACAGAATAGGAGAGTTTCCAGATTTAGCAAATATAAATACAGTTAAATTTGAATTTAAAACGTTTCAGTATAAGTATGTTCCATAAATTTTTAGTGTAAGTCTGTCCCATGTAATATATACTTAAACTAATAAATTACTGTATATCTGAAATTCATATTTAACTGGGTGTGCTGTATTTTATCAAGCAACCATTAGGATGAACCCACTGCTTCGGAAAGAAAACAGGGCACAGTGGCTCACTCCTGTAATCCCAGCACTTTGGGAGGCCAAGGTGGGCGATTACAAGGTCAGGAGATGGAGACCATCCTGGCCACCACGGTGAAACCACATCCCTACTAAAAATACAAAAATTAGCTGGGCATGGTGGCGCGTGCCTGTAGTCCCAGCTACTCGGGAGGCTGAGGCAGGAGAATCGCTTGAACCAAGGAGGCAGAGGTTGCGGTGAGCCAAGATCGCGCCACTGCACTCCAGCCTGGTGACAGAGCAAGACTTTGTCTCAAAAAATACAAAAATTAAAAATAAGTAAAAATGAAGAAAATAGTAGTTACTCTTTCCGTGAATATTTTCATCTTTTTTCTATACTTCCTGTCTGTATCTTCCACAGAACCTTTCTGGCAGAGCCATGACAGGCCAATCCTCGATCTTCACTTTATTCTCTGTTCTTCACCTTTCTATAGTTTTTATCCTTCTTTCTATTTAATGTTAATGCCATCTCTCACACTGTGCTATGGTTGTTGGCGAGTATTCAACCATTTAATGCCCATAAAAAAGCACCATCACAGGAACTAGGGATTAAAGGTTAAATATGGCTGGTGCAGTGGCTCGTGCCTGTAAACCCAGCACTTTGGGAGGCTGAAGCAGGTAGATTGCTTGAACTCAAGAGTTCGAGACCAGCCTGAGCAACACCATGAAACTCCGTCTCTACAAAAAATACAAAAATTAGCTGGGCGTAGTGGTGTGCACATGTAGTCTTAGCTACTTGGGAATCTGAGGCGGGAGGATTGCTTGAGCCCCGGAGGCAGAGGTGCAGTGAGCCAAGATCATGCCACTGCACTCCAGCCTGGGTGACAGAGCGAGACTCTGTCTCAAAAACAAACAAACAAAAAACAGTTAAATACATTAATCACTTTGATCATCTACAGCAATGTAAACACTTTGACATACTTTTTTTTTTTCAAGCCAGAAAAAAACATTTCCCCATATTGTTTGTAACTCCAAAAGGGCATGCTTACTTCTGATTCCTTCTAACTTCTGTAGGGTTAACACAGTGATTCAGTGTATATGTAAATTCACAAAACTGGATAGGACTGGGGAAGGCATGAAGTGCAGTATGAATGTTTCGGCATTTATCACCTACTTACCAGATGATGGAGGTGTCGATTTTCTGGAACTAGGTACTATGTCACCCAAACTGGATGATGAATTTCCTCCTGATTTACTGGAGTAAAGCAAAAATTTCCATTACATCTGACACTTATTTCAGATCCTCAAACATTTATATTACTCAATAAACATGATAATTCATTGTGTTTTTATTCCGTCTTAAATTTATCTTTCAATTAAGGAGGAAAACAGTATTTCCCAGTGGAGATTCCTAGTGTACCTGAAATAGCCACATGATGGTGTCTGTTTTCAAATTCAAAGTTTAACTGTAAGAGGCCCTGAGAGAATGGAAAAGAACCAGCATAATTTCTGCAGCCCTCAACTTATCTGCCCAGAACACAGACAGTGGAACAGCACAGATTTCTTCTGCTTTTTACGTTAGAGACCCTCGGAGGCAATGCATAGAACCTTAAGGCTAACACCCAAGATTAGTATTTCCTCCCTGGTTTGGTTCCACCTCCTGTTTTGGCTTATTTTATTAATAGTACACTAAGATTGAAAGCACTCAAGATTTTATGGGCAACTGATCAAAGAACAGCAGAGCCATATGAAAACTTGCCAACCACTAAAAGACACAAGAAGCAACATGACTAAACAGAGTATGATATGAGGTAGCCATCAGATAGTACCCAGAATATTTCTCAAGCGTGACTCACATGGAGAATGAAACCTGGTTAATTTGGGAATGATTTGAAGATCATACATCTCAGAACTACCAAGTTTGAAAGCTTGAGACAGTAAGATATACTTCAGTGTCTCAGAAACTTTGGAGTTAATATTAGAACAGCAGCATCTGTGTTTTTCACCAGCATACTGGCATGCTAAATAACATGTTACTGAATGACCCCCTCTCAGATGAAGATGGCAAGGAGCATCTTAAATTCAGATCTCACTGTCTAATGTTTATTATTATGGCCAAGCCAGGGTCTAGTTGAAAGAATCTGCTGCAGTGTTTATGCATCAAAGGGCAATATTTGCTTATGTAAATATTAATATGAAAATAAAAGTTGTATTAAAATATCAGTAACAGACTGAATGTTCTTGCTACTATTCTAGCATTTTAATGCATAAACATCAAAAACTTTATTAAGCAACTGGCAGGAGGGCTCTGCATCTTTTTAATTTTTTTTTTTTTTTTTTTTTTTTTTTTTT
>NW_016107376.1:1796273-1812130 GCF_001604975.1 Cebus imitator
ATCTCTTGACCTCGTGATCCACCCGCCTCGGCCTCCGGCTCTGCATCTTTTTAAAGTTCTTAAGAGATACTCCAATATTGAATAAGGGCATGAGACAGTATGTGAAATTAATGACAAGTGATATTTATAGAAGTGGTTTCTGGCAGTTATACAAGGACCTATCACCAATACGAAAACATTTTTTTTCCAGAAGTTTTTTTTTTTTCATTTTCTAAAATATTAAGTCCAATTTCAGTTGAAGCATGGGTTTGTTTTATATTCCCTTTGAATTTTAATAACAGTGAAAATATTGTTTACGTAAAACTATGACAACTACTGCAAATGGTGACAATGACCAGGATGGAGATTTGTCCTTGACTTTTAATTCGATTAAAATGCCAAGTTCTTGAACTCTACCCCAATTCCATTGCCATTGAGTTCTGTCAACTATAATTTCTGTATCAGGATTTTTAAAGACTGCCAGATTCTGGTTATGTCCTCAAAACAAAACTACATTTAAAATGTTAGGAGAGGATGGGGTGGTGGCTCACACTTGTAATCCCAACACTCTGAGATGCCAAGGCGAGTGGATCACCTGAGGTCAGGAGTTTGATACCAGCCTGGCCAACATGGCAAACCAATGCCCCCCTACCATCTCTACTAAAAAATACAAAAATCAGCTGGGTGTGGTGGCAGGTGCCTGTAATCTCAGCTACTCAAGAGGTTGAGGCAGAAGAATTGCTTGAACCCAGGAGGCAGAGGTTGCAGTGAATCAAGACTGCGCCACTACACTCCAGCCTGTGCACAGAGTGAGACTCTGTCTCAAAAAAAAAGGAGAGAAATGTAAAATCCCGCGAAAGCAAGTTAAAGTATTTTCACATACTTAGGCAAAATCGTGGGACAAAATAAAATGAAAATCAAAGGGAGAGATACATGGCTGTAAGGAAAGGTAACCTAATTCTCTGGAGTAAGTTCTGAGATGTTATATTCCCGCAAATATGGATAACTCAGAGTCCTAAGGAAAAAAAGGCAACAGCAAAACAACCTAGCTGAGAAAGTAAATACCAACAGATGGCACTAACGATTTCTCCTGCGGTGGCTGTGCCAGGCAGGACCTGGTTCCTTAATTTGCAGTACAGCATGGAAGTCTGTCCAGCATGGAGGTCAGACCGCTATCTTGGTTCTGAGACTTACTCGCTCTGCAACCTCGGTCAAGTTCCCTAACTTCTCTTAACCTATTTTCTCCCCTGTGACCTGTAAGATCTAATACCCACTGTTCCCACAGGTCCTTATAAGATGAGCTGAGCACTAATGTTAGCCTAGGCACGTTCATTTGGGACACAGAAGAGACTGTTTTTCTCTAACAATATGGAGAAAAATATTTACACCCCTCCTATTCCCTTTGAGGTCGTTCTCATTTCTCAGTTTCTGTATGAAGAAGCAGAGAAGGACACACAAGCCTGCCTCTGCAAAAATCCATCCCAAATTTTCCAAAATGCATTCTACAAACACTATGCCTAAGACATGAACCAGAGGAGTTTTTATGAGGAAGTAATTTTAGTAAATACTGTAAACTTAAAAATCTCCATTCCAGCAGAGATTCACAGTGTACATTATCACATTAAAAGGCTCTGAAAAATCCTAAAGTAATTTTCTATTACCTACACTTATCCTAAATTTATTTTATCTTGGAATCCCCTTCTCAAGTGATTTGACAAGAAAATTCTGAAAAACGCCGAACTGTCCTAACTAAAAACGAAATGTCCCCTAGCTGAGGTAACTTCAAACCTCAACAAACTATATACCACCTAGTTGGTAAGGGCAATGTCTACAACGTACTAAAACAAAGTGTTTCCATATAAGGTGTGTTTCTTTTTTCCCCTGAGACAGAGTTTCGCTATTACCCAGGTTGGAATGCGATCTTGGCTCACTGCAACCTCCGCCTCGCAAGTTCGATTCTCATACCTCAGCCTCCGAGTAGCTGGGATTAGATGCATGGTGCCACCATTCCCGGCTAATTTTTGTATTTTTTTTTTAGTAGAGACAGGGTTTCACCATGTTGGCCAGGCTGGTCTCAAACTCCTGGCCTCAAGTAATCTGCCTGCCTTGGCCTCCCAAAGTGCTGGGATTACAAGCCTGAATCACTAGCCATAAGGTTTTATTAAACAGTATTATGACACAATTTTCAATACAGAGGGTAGAAAAACACAAAACAAGGCCAATGGAACACTAAAGATTGAAAGAACAGTATGGGATCTTCAAACACCCTGCAGGCGAAATGTACATGCATTGTTTATTTTACATGCCTCTACTTTTATTTCTCATTAAGAAATGTATTTTCAACAAAAGTTTACTTTAATATTTAATATTGCATATCAACATATGCATTATATATGTTGGCCTAATGAATAATTTACTGCTGCTAATGATAGCTTAATTCAGAGTAAAGTATTTTAATTCTAAGAGGCTTATTTTTACAGGAAACTTTTCCTTTTTTTTTTTTTTTTTTTTTTTTTTTTTTTTTTTTTTTTTTTTTTTTTTTTTTTTACTTTTAGGTTCAGGGGTACATGTACAGGTTTGTGACATAGGCAAATTGCGTGTCACAGGGGTTTGGTGTACAGATTATTTTGTCACCCAGATAATGAACATAACATCCAAGAGGTGGTTTTGCTGATCCTCACCCTCCTCCCATCCTCTGCCCTCCAGGAGTCCTCAGTGTTAACGTTCCCTTCTTGGTGTCTACACGTTCTCAGTGTTACCTCTCACTTGTAAGTGAGAACATACAATATTTGGTTTTCTATTCCTGTGTGTGTTTGTTTGGGATAATGGCCTCCAGCTCCATCCAAGTTGCTGCAAAGGACATGATCTTATTCTTTCTTTTTTTTGAGATGGAGGCTCACTCTGTCACCCAGGCTAGACTGCAGTGGCCCGATCTTGGCTCACTGCAACCTCCGCCTCCTGAGTTTAAGCAATTCTCCTGCCTCAGCCTCCCGAGTAGCTTGGATGAAAGGCATCTGCCACCACGCCGGGCTAATTTTTATATTTTTAGCAGAGATGGGGTTTCACCATGCTGGCCGGCCTGGTCTTGAACTCCTGACCTCATTGATCCATCTGCCTTGGCCTCCCAAAGTGCTGGGATTGCAGGTGTGAGCCACCGTGCCTGGCCAATCTTGCTCTTTTTTTATGCATGCCTCTACTTATATGACTGAATGTATCTCACCATCTGAGTGCTCTCAATAACCCAGGAATTAATTTAAGTCAATTGTGGGGTGGAGGTCTCAAAACACAGAGGAATCGATCTGAATTAAATGAACTTGACAACTATAAAAAACCAGTTAATGAGGATGGGTGCTCCAAACCACAAAGCATATTCTGTTTCATCTGCTGATGCTTGAAAAAAATTCTTGCTGACATTAAAGTGTTATCACCGACAAAGGAATTTGCATCTTACATAAACAAATAAGATGTAAGAGAGAGAAAACAGAAATCCAGCGATTCACATTTAAGAAACGTCTTGCCTATGTCCCTTTCACATAGAGACAGGCCTGCTGCGTCCGTAGACCTGTCTGCATATGACTCCGTGTAAAATTCAGTACATGTACGAGAAGCCTTTCTAGTGATGCTTTTAGAGATGGGCAGACAACTTCACGAATCCTAGGAGGGATTATTCAGCCACAGCTTCTTACATAACTCATCTAATTGCCATCTGCACAGGCAGTTTTAACTGGTTTCATACTTAGCTTCTCTTTAAGTGCTTAACAGTGGGTAGAACTAAAAATTGAGTTTCTCAGGTGAAAATGAAACTAACAGATGACAAGAGCTGCCATTTCCTGATGATGTCTGAGACTGTCATCTCTCAGACACCTCCCAGCCATACCAGGCAGCTACAGACACTGGGATTAGTCACCAGGGCTATTCTGTACCAGACTATTTTTCAGTCAATGATTAAGATTTCATAATTTCCTCTACACTGGAGCCTGAATTTAATACTCTATGACCTTCGCTCTTTTCATTAATGATAACAACTTAACACTTTCCCAAATAGAATGAAAATCAGGTGCTGGACTGAAGTTTTTTAAAGGCAGGAAAATGCAAGATTTGTGATGCTATCAGAAAATCTTATCACCTGCCTCCTCGTTAATACATAATAAAGGATATCAAATACTGCAGACAACAGCACACAAATCGTGGTATAATCTAACTTTTATGCAAACACTTGACATCTGTCTCATACCTGGAGTAGAATTTCCCTTGCTTGGCTCTCTGTTCATGCTGCAGCCTCATGTTTTCTAGTTTGACTGGGCTTGGAATGAATCCGATTTCACAGCCTTCTTTGACCAAACGCCCTATCCACCAGTCATTGTTAAATTTCTAAACACAAAATCAAAAGCGTTAAAAATCAGCACACGGAAGGTCAACTCCTTGTTCTTCCACACCAACTATTTTCACTGGAGAGAAATGTGGCAGTGACAATGAACTATGCCTCAAATATTATCATTCAAGAAACGCTTCATTTCATGGGTTTTGCATGTAAGAAATGCTTTTAGTGTCCTCAGTAATCTAACAAAGGCTCTGCATTCCTTGCCTGTCCTGGTGCTGCCATAGGACCAGGCTGAATTCCGTTGCAGCAGCTGCTGTCACCATGAGTAGGAATAAACTCTCTGGGTCCAAAGAACAATAGCCCATCCTACCAAGAGACCTTTAGGAAGTGGTGTTACAGAAATCTTCCCCTTTTGTAATCAGACAATTGGAAATATGGAGAGAAAGAGATAAATATTGAAATCTCCCTTAAATATTTTGTGTCACAGGACAATTTACCTTTGTGCAAACAGTTTTATAATTACACAGTGCGATGTTCACAGGTGATTTCTCTACTTGTGCGATGTTGACAATTTGTCTCTTGCAGCTGGAATATGTATCTGAAATCTTTATGATTTGCCTTCATTTTCCTTGACTGAATAAATCTGTCCTTGAACACATCAATGAAGAATATACATTCTGTTTTTCATTTCCTTTCATGGCAGAAAGATCCCCCTTTCAGCACTAACATCAGGAAGACACCCCGTAGTAATTTAACTTTCTGTTGTAAAGTGAGATTCTAGGCACACCATCACTTCTGGTAACTTTTTCTATTGTTCTCACGTAGCCAGTATTTGACATCTCTTTTCAGAGGTTACCAAAATGGTAGGCTCTAAATTCTTTAGGCTCTTTCATTTTCAATTGAGATAGGGTCTCGCTTTGTTGCCCAGGCTGGAGTGCAGTGACATGATCCCAGCTCACTCCTGTCCTGAACTCCCAGGCTCAATCAATCAATCCACTGACCTCAGCCTCCTGAGTAGCTGGGACTACTGGTGTGTGCCGCCATGCCCAGCTAATTTTTTTCTCCCCCTTTTTTTTTTTTTGGTAGAGATAGTATTTTACCCTGTTGCCCAGGCTGGTCTCAAACTCCTGGGCTCAAGAGATTTGCCTTCCTCGGCCTCCCAAAGTGCCTGGATTACAGGCAGGAGCCATAGGACCCAGTCTTCTAGGTTCTTTTAATTGGCAGCCATCATCACCTTCTTTGCTGACACCCTTCAGTGCAGTGAAGAGTTAAATTTACACATGCTCCCTATGACATATTATCCATTAGACGGAAGGGCTCCAAGTATAATTCCTCCAGGTCCAAGAAAAACCTCAGGCTCATACACATAGAATATTCTACAGGGGAAATTTCTGGTCAGTTAACACAGTGCTTCACAAAGCAGGCATTTGGTAAATGCTGACTCCAAACAAACCTTAATTAAGGATGAATGTTTCCAATTTGCAGGTTGTGTCATTGCTTACTAAGAGGTGGAGACATTTAGCGTTTAGGAAAAGGACTTTTCGTGGTATCTCTTTGCTGCCTTATTGGCCTCAATTCTTAGCATTCTCTCATCCACTGCAGAAACTTAGCATTTAAGGAGGAAAAAGGGCATTGGTGGTTTGAATTTAGACACTGACAGCAGAGAGAAGAGTCATGATTTCTAGATATTATTAGTAAACCCTCCCCAGATGACTAGAATCCAGGCATCAGGAAAAACTGCACCTAGTCAAGGTGAAACACCAGAAGAAGTAGAAGTTAAGCAACAAAAAGAATCATCTACTCTAGCAGTTCCCAATTTCTGGGCCACAGAGCCCCGGGGAGCACTGAAGTTATTGCAAGAGGCCTGTGACTTCTTTCCACTTTAAAAGGTATATTTATATGAGTGGAGGTTGAGAGCCATTGATTTAGCATGTATGTCACACAACCGCAGTGATGTGCAATGCTACTTCACAGAAGTGGCATGTGAATAGGAAATAAGAAATGGTATGTCAAGGTGAAACATGATGCTGATAGAAAAAGAAGTTATTTTCCTTACTTCCTTAACATGCAGAAAATCTTTTGCTTCGAAGGAAATGGCCATGCCAGGCACCGGCACGTCATCTTCATGGGCTGCGCTGTAGCTGACATTTGTCCGAACCGCAAATGCAACGGGCTTTGTCTAAAGTGGAAAAAGGAAAAGGGAGAAAATTAAGAGCAAAACGACAGTGTCCCTCCTTTTCCCCCCGCAAATACAAAGATACACTGAAGAACTACTGTAACCATTGTGGGTTTCCCCTCCGAATTGGTTCTTCATCACACAACAGCTTGTTCGTATTTCCAACACGTGAAACCTCCCAGCTCTGAGCTACATAACACCCATTTCTGAACTAGAAAAAAGCCATTGTTCTCTTTGAAAGCGCTACAAGTAATGAAGGTGAAGATGAGTCACGGAAACACGTGTTTTCAGCACGGGAGCTTGCAGCAATTGTAAATGAGAAAACGCAAACATGAATAAAACGCCCAGTTCTTTGGTTTCGGTGGAGAGGACTTAGTAACTGCCTCACTACTCCAAACATCTACTTTAATTCATTGATTATTAATGACATAATTCCACAAGGTACAATCTTTTGAATGAAAAATGAACCAGGGAATATATGCTACAGCTGTAGCAACTCTTATTCATGGCTGCAGGGAATTATGAAAGCAATGACCTTTTCTTCTATCATTTCTCCTCCTTGAGTTTGTTCAACTACTAAAGATGATATTAATTAAGCTCCCTTTCCTCATTTGATGCTTTGAAATTTTACAGATAAATTGCTGGGAGTGGTGGCTCACACCTGTAATCTCAGCACTTTGTGAGGCCAAGACAACAGTATTGCTTGAGCCTGGGAGTTCAAGATCAGCCTGGGCAACGTAGCAAGACCTCTTCTCACTAAAAATCAAAACCGAACATTAACTAGCTGTGGTGGCAGGCACCTATAGTCCCAACTACTTGGGAGAGTAAGGCAAGAGGATCACTTAAGCCCAGGAGGTCTAGGCTGCAGTGAGCTGTGATCATGTGGCTGCACTCCAGCCTGGGGACAAAGCGAGTCCCTGTCTAAAAAAANAAAAAAAAAAAAAAAAAGAAAAAGCCAAACCAAACCAAAAGAATGTGTGGATAAGCATTTGTTCTCTCTTTAGCCAATACCTACTTATCCACAAGATGGAAAAACAGGTAAGCTCATAAATGGTGAAAATGGTACTGTTCTAATATTGTGTTTCTTTCCGCTTATGGGCAAGTGAATTGCTTCTATATGTTTCCTGTTTGTTTGTTTGACAGCGTCTCACCCTGTAGCCCAGGCTGGAGTTCAGTGGTACAGTCTCAGCTCACTGCAACCTCCTCTTTCTGAGTTCAAGTGATTCTTCTGCCTCAGTCTGCCGAGTAGCTGGGATTACAGGCGTAAGCCACCATGCCCAGGTAATTTTTTGTATTCTGAGTAGAGACAGGCTTTCACTGAGTTGTCCAGGCTGGGCTCGAACTCCTGACCTTAGGTGATCTAAGGGATCGCCCCAGCCTCCCAAAGTGTTGGGATTTATAGGTACGAGCCATGGTGCCTGGCCTCTTCTATATATTTCTTATATACATGATATATACAAAGTGACATAGCTTTTCATGTAATGTTCTTTTTAACCTACTCTTTTAAAAACTGAGCACGGAGCAGTTTCTCCCTACTCAGTGAGCTCTTTACCAGGACTTGCCAGAGAAGATGAGGGGGAGTTGGAGTAGACAGAACCCATGTTCATATCCAAATTTTCCAAAGTTAATTTGTTCTACCTGACTGTTGCCTGGGTGGAAGACTTGAGTTAAGAGCCCTGATGTTACTAAGATCTAGTGACAATCTGCAGCCTGGGAAAGGAGGACCAAGTTCTGGATACAGGCACAAAAGACATGAGGTGGATTTAAATATTTGGAAGCCAGTTCTTGACATCCACTACACACACATACATGGGTATATATATTTTTAAAAATTTTTTTTTTTTTTAGAAAGAGTCTCACTCTGTCACCCAAGATGCAGTGCAGTGGCACCATCTTGGCTCACAGCAAACTCTGCCTCCTGGGTCAAGCGATTCTCCTGCCTCAGCCTCCTGAGTAGCTGGGATTACAGGCGGGCAGCACCATGCCTAGCTAATTTTTGTATTTTTAGTAGAGATGGGGTTTCACCATGTTGGCCAGGCTGTTCTTGAACCTCAGGTGATCTGCCTGCCTTGGCCTCCCAAAGTGCTGGGACTACAGGCGTGAGCCACCGCACCTGGCAACATCCACCATGCATATATATATATAGCAACTCTTATTCATTGCTGCAAGGAACTGCAAATTTTTTTTCACAATTATATAGTGGATGTTGTTACATATTATTAATATATGTGTATGTGTGTGTGTGTATATGTATGTATGTGTATATATATATATATATATGTGTGTATATATATATATATATATATATATCTGTGTATTTTTTTGGGACTGAGTCTCACTGCGACACCTAGGCTGGAGTGCAATGGCATGATCCCAGCTCACTGCAACCTCTGCCTCCTGGATTCAAGGGATTCCTCTGCCCCAGCCTTCTGAGTAGCCGGGAGAGCTGGTGCCCACCACAATGCTTGGCTAATTTTTGTATTTTTAGTACAGATGGGGTTTCACCATATTGGCTAGGCTGGTCTTGAACGACATCTACTGCAATTTTTAATGATGCAAGGGGTGCTACTTCTTGTGTTGAAGTATGGGAATTAAAAATACACTTTAGAGGTACCTACAGGGGCACCACTGAAGCACAATCCTTGCTAGTATGATGTTCCCATTTTATTCTAGGAATTTTCTTAAATATGTAAAATTTTCTTCCAGAGCTACAATCATAATATATGGCATTTCATACAATGTTAAACATAAAAAAATTCTGTTTTTTTTTTAAAGGCCAGGTCCCGTGGCCCATGCCTGTAAATCCCAACACTTTGGGAGGGCATGATGGGAGCATCACTTGAGCCCAGGAGTTTGAGACCAGCCTGGGCAACAAAGTGAGACCTCATCTCTTAAACACACACACACACACACACACACACACGATATACTTTTTAAAATATATTTTTAAACTACC
Organism: Cebus imitator; assembly: GCF_001604975.1. NCBI lineage: Eukaryota > Metazoa > Chordata > Mammalia > Primates > Cebidae > Cebus > Cebus imitator. The sequence goes on from NW_016107376.1 coordinate 1,805,706, forward strand.
TTGGCCAGACGCAGTGGTTCATGCCTATAATCCCAGCATTTGGGGAACATGAGGTGGGCAGATGACCTGAGGTCAAGAGTTCAAAACCAGCCTGGCCAACATGGTGAAACCGCATTGCTACAAAAATACAAAAATTAGCTGAGCACAGTGGTGCATGCCTGTAATCCCAGCTACTTGGGAGGCTGAGACAGGAGAATCGCTTGAATCTGGGAAGCAGAGGCTGCAGTGGGCCAAGATCACTGCACCACTGTGCTCTAGCCTGGGTGACAGAGTGAGACTCCATCTCAAAAACAAACAAACAGACTAAAAGACCACCTCAACCATTCACCATTTTTTGATATTTAATGGTTCATATTATTAAACATGAGAAATATTCTGCTTTGAAAAAACTTTGTACAAAAAGCCTCTATTTAGAGTTATTTCCTTAGCGTGGAGTCCCAGATGTAGCATGTGTCAGCCATGAGTTATTAAGACTTTTTAAAATTCTGTTCCAAACTACTGACCAAATGGGCCTTGCTGTTTTATACTGTACCCAGCACTAAATAACGGTGCCCTTTTTAGTGAGATGTAATCTTAAAAATATTTTAAAGTTTTTACATTTTATTTTATTTTTTTAAGTTTTGTAGAGACAAGGTGTTGCTATGTTGCCCAGGCTGGTCTCAAACTCCTGGCCTCTCGTAAGCCTCCTGCCTCAGCCTCCCAAAAATGTAGTCATCCCAAAACTCAATTTTACCACTAGAAACACAATTTCCATGAGTAGATCCATCCATTATTCAGAAAAGTTTCTGATCACTATAGGATAGATTCAAGATTAAAAAAAAAATGCTAGCATGGTCTTTCACTTCTTTTAGGTATTTCTTTTATTTCTTAGAAGATATGGAGTTTAAGCATCGCATATATTTTTTTCATCAATGTAAGACAAATTTTTAATGCCTGACTTGACAGAAGACCCCATAGAAAATCTTACGACTTTTACCAACTTTTTATCACTTTTCCATTATCTGAGTAGCGGCAAGAGGGAACTGAAAAAGGAAAAAGAACGTTCAGTGGTGGTGGAAATTGGTGTATAATTCCCGGGACCACAGGTAGTAATTTGATGCTCTTAGATTAAGATGTTAAGTTGGAATGTGCCTCTGTTCTTGCCTCACCTCCTGTAACCAACGATGCTACTATTAGATGTGGTTTATATGGGAATTAGCTTTACAGAACCAGGAAAGAACAGCAGATACCCATTCCTCAATATCTTTACTTCAGGAACTATATTTCTAGAATTAGACTAGAAGTACAGTCAAGGGTTTCGGGGGAACAGATGTAGCCAAGATAAAAGACCCCAGGTGCTATACCAAAGAGGCCAGATGGCAGTGTCACTTCGGATTCCCTGGTTCCACTTCGGCTTGCAGTGCGTTACAACATGGAAGGTATTTTCCACATTAATTTCTTTCATATGGGTTCAAGGATAAGGGATTTTAAGTGGACCTGGATATGAATGTTTATTCTGCCATTTATTACGAGAGTGGCCTGGGCAAATTCTTTAGCCTCATTGAGCACGTTTTCACATGGCTAAAACAAGAGTAAGAGCACCATTCTTTAAGGTAACGAGATTACAGGAAATGCACAGCACCAGACTAAGGCGAGTGGTGTGTATACAGTCATCCATTGATATCTGCCATGATATTGTTTGCAGGACCTCCAAAATCTACGGATGTTCAAGTCCTTGATATAAACCAGCATACTATTTGCACATAACCTGCCCACAACCTCTGTATGCTTTATCACTAGATCACTTATGATACCTAATGCAATGTAAGTGCTATTTACAATGTAAACAGTTGAATAACTAGTTATTCAACTACATTGCTTTTTATGTCTATCATTCTTATTTTTGTAATTTTTTTTAACACTTTCCATCCACAGTTGGTTGAATCCATGAATGTGGAACCCATGGATAAGCAGGGCTGACTATATAAAGTACTTATTAGTAGACATTTGCTATATACCAAAATAAATGCTACACGTTAAGTAAATATTTCCCCACATTTTACCCCCCCATTAAGGCCCAGCACAAGTCATTTCACTGTAAACATCCTCAATACAGTGCCACATACATGACAGAAACTAACTCACCGTTAAAGTCAAGATGATTTTCTGTGATATAGATTCTTTCATATTCTCTAGAACTTGAGCAAATGGTAAGGTTTTCCCACATTTTTTTTTTTAAACAGAGCATTGCTCTGTTGCCCAGGACTGGAATGAAGTGGTGTGATCTTGGCTCAATGCAATCTTTGTTTCCTGGGTTCAAGCAATTATCCTGCCTCAGCCTCCCAAGCAGTTGGGACTACAGGTGCATGCCGCCACACCTGGCTAATTTTTGTAGTTTTAGCAGAGATGGAATTTTGCCATGTTGGCCAGGCTGGTCTCAAACTCTTGACCTCAAGTGATCTGCCTGCCTCAGCCTCCCAAAGTGCTGGGATTACAGGTGTGAGCCACCACGCCTGGCCAGGTTTTCTTACATTCACTTTGTTCTATCTTGATATGGTTTGACTTTGTGTCCCTGGTCAAACTGATGTCAAACTGTAATACCCAGTGTTGGAGGTGGGGCCTGGCAGGAGGTGATTGGATCATGCACGGGGGGGGGGGGGATTTTCCCCTTTGGTGCTGTTCTCATGATAGAATTCTCACAAGATCTGATTGTATCAATGTGCATGGCATCTCTCGCCTCCCTCTCTCTGTCTGTCTCTCTCTCTCTCTCTCTCTCTCTCGTGCCAGCACCAGCCATATATGACATGCCTGCTTTCCCTTCACCTTCCTCCATGACTGTAAGTTTCCTGAGGCCTCCCCAGAAGCCAGATGCCAAAATGATTCCTGCACAGCTTGCAGAACTGTGAGCCAGTTAAATCTCTTTTCTTGATAAATTACTCAGCCTCAGGTATTTCTTTATCACAATGCAGGAATAGACTAATATATGCCTCTTAAATTCCAATTTTTTTTGATAGTCCTCAAACTCTGAGGCTTTTTTTTCCTTAACCAACTTGAAGTTCCAAGGCACTATTCCTTAAGAAATTAATTTTTTATCCATGAAACCATTTGTTAATCAAATGGATCATGTTTTAAGTTGACATATTATTTTTGGCTCAATCTCAGAATGGTAAAGGGTCACATGGAACTCTTCACTCTTGCCAATCAGGGCTCTGGTCCTTGCTCACACTCCAAAATTCACTTTTGGTCTGGAAGCCTACCAATTTTTCTTTTTCCTCTCCCACAGCATCTCTCTGTCGCCCAGGCTGGAATGCAGGGTGTAATCGTGGGTCACTGTAGCCTCACCCTCCTAGGCTCAAATACTCCTCCGGTCTCAGCTTCCTGAATAGCTGGGACTATCGGCTCATGCCACCATGCCCAGCTAACTTTCTTTACTTTTTGGAGAGATGAGGTCTTGTTTTAATGCACAGGCTGATCTTGAACTTCTGGCCTCAACGGATCCTCCTGCCTTGGCCTCCCAAAGGGCTGAGATTATGGATGTGAGCCAGCGCACCCAGACCTACCAGATTTTTAGGATTTTCTAGCATCATGGTCCTGGGCATGGTTCAGCTCATCCCTAGTTCAATCCTACATGATCCATCATAAAAACTGATGAATATAACTGATTCTTGGATATAAATGTTTTGAGGCCAGTGGGCCACTTATTTTTTCTTCTTCCAGTAAAGGAAAGTTTCAAGAAGCAAGAACAAACAGAAGCCAAGAAATCCTGGCGTTCCAGAGGTTTCACGAAAACACCAGAACAATGGGGACTGTGATAAGAGACTGGCACAGTGCTCTGGGACATGCTAGGACCAAGAGGTTCTCTAGCTCTTGAGGGAAGCAAAGCTAGTCCATATTCCAAGGCCAAATGTAACGTGGTCTGCTCTAGCTAATAGTTTCTCCTTCATGCTGTCCTTTTCCTGCCACGCTCTAACTCTAGGGCCTCCCTGGTTTATCTGAAAGGCTTGGTCACAGCTGAAGGGTAAGGTGGGGAAGAAAAGCAGAAGGCACAGATATAGAAATAGCCTACAGCCCCATGTAGGATCCTGCAGAAAAAGCTTCAGGGATGGCTACGGCGGAATTGTCTTAAAATCCACATTTAGATTTAGATTCACCCTGCTCTACAGAATCATCATCAGGATGCTGCATTGGTTGGGAGACAATATGGTCCTTCATTGTACTTTCTACTTTCACTCAGCCTCTATTAACATCCTAAGGACTTTATTGCCACGCAGTGTCAGAGCTACAGTCCACTTTTGCAGATTCTACCTGGATTCCTGGCCAACTTTTTTTGTGGCTATGGAGGGTCAGGCCCATGGGGTGACGTCACACTTTTCTACCAGTGTTTGCTTCTCCCTGTTCCAAGCTGACATAAAAAGGAATTGATTCCTTTTCCAGTTTCTGGTACTTTCTACATGGTATATGAGCATGTGCTATACAGCATGAGGGTGACCGGTCAGTCATCCATGCATTGTGGCCCCGTTTTTGGGATAAAGAATTAAAAGTTTGCTGCATATTGGTTTGTGGACTAAACCTGAAAAGATTCTCAAAATTGATCTGTAAGTACCAATTTGTAGAAGAGTGTCATCTCTTTATCTGGACAACAATGTTAAAATACTTTAAAAACACCAAGGCTGGTCTGGTGTGGGGGCTCACATCTATAACCTGAGTCAGGTGGATTGCTTGAGCCCAGGAGTTTGAGACCAGCCGGGGGAACATAGTCTTCACCAAAAAATACAAAGCTTTGTCTTTACCAAAAAAATATAAACATTAGCCAGGCATGGTGGCATGCGCCTGTAGTCCCTGCTACTCAAGGGTGCAGTGAACTATGATCATGCCACTGCACTCTAGCCTGGGCAACAGACAGAGACCCTGTATCAAAAAATAAAAACAAAAACATCAAGGCCATGTCTTGTTTAACACTGTATCTTCAGTATGTTTTCAATGAATGCTTATTGAGAAGCGAATGCATAAATGTTAAGAGGTGTTTGGAAATTCTTATTCTCTTCTTCCACATCTTTCTTTACCTTGTACATGACAGGACTTACTATAAAATGATGAAAGCTACCACTATGGGAATGTCTGTCAAGGGATAAGCAGTGTGCTGTATATTATACATAGATTGCTACACTTTATTTAATCCCAGCTACAACTGTTTGATTCCAAGGTGAGGAAACTGAGGCTCAGAAGAGTTCTCCCAGCCATTCACTGTGGCACATGCCCGTAGCCTCAGCTATTCAGGAGGCTGAGGCAATAGGATGGCTTGAGTTCAGGAGTTTGAATCTAGCCTGGGCAATATTGCAAGACCCTTTCTCTGGGGAAAAAAAAAAAGTAAAGTTTTAAGACAACATTTGTGTAAGATTTTTTTTTTCTGAGACGGAGTTTTGCTCTTGTTGCTCAGGCTGGAGTGCAATGGCGCAGTCTCAGTTCACTGCAACCTCTGCCTCCCAGGTTCAAGCAATTCTCCTGCCTCAACCCTTGAGAAGGTGGGATTACAGGCACCTACGACCACGCCCAGCTAACTTTTTTGTATATTTAGTAGAGACAGGGTTTTATCATGTTGGCCAGGCTGGTCTCAAATTCCTGACCTCAGGAGATCCATCTGCCTTGGCCTCCCAGAGTGCTGAGATTACAGGCTTGAGCCACTATGTCCAGCCAAGATTTTCTTAAAAAAATGTTATCCCAGGCCATAAACCTTAGAGGTGGTGTTAAAATCTATTTCTCACCAAAGCCTGAATTTTTCCTATAGCACTAGACTGCTTTTCATTTAAAGGGGTACGTAGATGGCAATTCAATAGCATTTAGGTGTTTATGTGAAATTGTGAAGACATGAAAGTTATAATTTACAAAATGCTAAAAACTGGTTGGTATAAAGTTAAAAAAAAAATTAGTCCCAAGTCTGCCTTGTTGTGTGACACTCACATGTGAGCACTTTCACATGTTAGCACACTGGGTGTACTGTAACCTCTTCCTTTTAAGTTCAAAGATGCACTTAAAATAATGTGACGCCCAGTAAATAAATGGCAATGTCAAATCAGGATTATTTGTTTATTTAGATCTACTATTTCTCTCTTCACATCTCTTTTTCACCATCTATAAAGTTTTATTTCATGAATGGCTGGATGCAGTGGCTCATGCCTGTCCAGCACTTTGGGAGGCTGAGGCGAGCGGATCACCTGAGGTCAGGAGTTTGAGACCAGCCAAGGAAACATGGTGAAAACCCATCTCTATTAAAAATACAATTTGCATGGCTTTTGGCTCCTTCTTATAGAACTAGGGTCTCTGTGGCCTTTCAGTGTTCCCTGTACAGGGTTCTTGGTGTGGAACTTCATAAACTATGAAGCCATGTATGTCCTCATATCTCAATTCACTTTGCATGAAATAGAGCCTTTTTTTTTTTTTTTTTTTTT
>NW_016107376.1:1812195-1814657 GCF_001604975.1 Cebus imitator
TGTGGCAGGATCTCAGCTCACTGTAACCTCTGCCTCCTGAGATCAAGCGATTCCCCTGCCTCAGCCTCCTGAGTAGCTGGGACTGTAGGAACCTGCTACCACGCCCAGCTAATTTTTGTATTTTTAGTACAGATGGGGTTTCATTATGCTGGCAAGGCTGGTCTCTAACTCCTGACCTCAGGTGATCTGCCCACCTCGGCCTCCCAAAGCACTGGGATTACAGGCATGAGCCACTGCGCCCTGCCACAAGTCAGTCATCTTGAGAAGCTGCTGAAGAGACCAACCACCTGGTTTCCCCACCTCCCTTCCCACCCTAACTCCAGCACTATTACCGATACACGAGCTAGACATAAATTATTTAGGCAAATAGTAAGGGTAAGAGAGTCCTCGGTAAGGTTTCCTTCTGATAAAACGCAACCCCCAAATCATTTCTTTTCTAACAAAAAGCAGCCGGAAGAATCAAGCTGCAAGCATAGATAAGCAAACTAAAAGTTTGCATAGGTAAATGCCGGCAGCTGTCCCAACAGATAAAGGCTACCTGGGGACCAGGCATGTTCAACATGCTGGCTCCATCTTCCCTTTTCTTTGTCAACCACATGTACAGTAAGGAACAGACAACATGGTGCTGGCCAGGTAGGGAACCCATCTGCATAATAAAAAATGAGGGTGGGAGGGCCAGCTTCTTCATGCACTATACAAACGTCACACCTGGTCTGAACAATCTCTCAGGCCCTATGTAATCAGACACCGCCTCCTCAGGCTCAACTATGAAACCCTGTACATTTGACCACGAAACCAGAAAACGCTCTCTTTGCAAGAGAGAGAGCTATTCTCTTTTCTCTTTCACTTTCCAAACCTCCACTCTTAAACTCACTTCTTCTATGTCCACGTGCTCGATTTCCCTGCTGTGAGACAACGAACCTCGGATATTTACCCCAGACAACGACGCTATATTACTATTTGCCCTGCAGACCCAAAAGGATAACTCAGAAACATCTGTTTAAGCCCCACAAACTTCCCTCCTTCTAGATGCTTCTGCCCTGACTCATGCCCTCTATCCTCGACCTTGTTGTCCTTCCTCGCATTGCCATAAGTTCTCTTCTGCCTCGAGACAGATGCCTCAACCCCATCATTCACAGATGGGGATACGCAAGAGCCAGTCTGGCAGGGCTGGGGGGATGTTCATGGACAGCTGTGTTGGCTCAGGACCTGCTTTATCTCACATCCAAAAGAAACTCTGTTTGCTCCACCCAGGCCTGGCGTATGGAGGCCCACAGGCTCCTGTCAGAGATGTGGTTAATGTTTATAGCAGTAACAACTTCTATTTTCTTACAGTCTTCTGAAATTACTCGGCCTAAGGTGGCTGAACACCAATTATTATAAGATGAGATAATTAACTTAAAAATATCTTTAGTTATGAAATAGAATAAGCACATTATCATAAATTCATAGCACTATTTCTAGCTTTTTTTCCTAAACAAGGACTAATTAGTTAATAGTGGAACTAATAATTTGAATAATATAACACAACATGTACTTTAAGTTTAATAAAAATGTGCCAGTGTGGCCAGGCATGATGGCTCACACCTCTAATCCCAGCACTTTTGGAGGCCAAGGCGGGCGGATCACGAGGTCAGGAGTTCGAGACCAGCCTGACCAACATGGTAAAACCCTGTCTCTACCAAAAATACAAAAAGTTAGACAGGCCTGGTGACAGGTACCTATAATCCCAGCTACTCAGGAAGCTGAGGCAGGAGAATCGCTTTAACCCAGGAGACAGAGGTTGCAGTGAGCTGAGACTGTGCCATAGCACTCCAGCCTGGGCAACCAAGTGAGTCTCTGTCTCAAAAAACAGTGCCAGTGGTAGGAGTACCTATTATTAAAAGTAAAACAAAATTCACTCAAGGATAAACTTCTGATCATGATTAATATAGTTACTTAGATTTTTATGCCTGATTTCTTCATTTCCTTATACAAAGATGAATTTTACTATGCTAAAGAGCAAAGTATGGTTTTCAATTTTCATTCTGAAACCGTCAATCATTAATAACATAAAAGGAAAATTCAGTTTTTTAAATGTCTATAATGGATTTGTCTTAAATATTAACTACTCTCAATTTGCTCTTTTTTGAGAAATTTTTAAAAAATGACCCAGATCCCTATCATAAGAGATTATGTAGGCTGGATGCAGTGGTTCACACCTGTAATCCCAGCACTTTGGGAGGCCGAGGCGGGCAGATCACTTGAGGTCAGGAGTTTGAGACCAGCCTACTCGACATGGTGAAACCTCATCTCTACTAAAAATACAAAAATTAGCCAAGCGTGGTGGCAGGTGCCTGTAAGTCCAGCTACGTGGGAGGCTGAGGTGGGAGAATCACTTGAGCCTGTGAGGCAGAGGTTGCAGTAAGCCAAGATTGTACCACTGGATTCCGGCCTGGGTGATACGGCGAGACTCTGTCTCA
>NW_016107376.1:1815067-1816366 GCF_001604975.1 Cebus imitator
GAAGGAAACTTTTCAACTTTATTTTATTCTTTATATATGGGCAAAAAAAATCCTACAATATATTTTTAAAGTATATATATATATATATATATATACACACACACACACACACACACACACACACACACATTTTTTAAAACAGGGTCTCACTCTGTCACCCAGGCCAGAGTGCAATGGTGTGATCTTGACTTACTGCAACCTCTGAATTCTGGGCTCAAATGCTCCCCCCAAGTAGCTGGGACTACAGGTATGTGCTGTGATGTCTGGCTACTTTTGTATTTTTTGTAGGGACGGGTTTTCACTATATTGTCCAGGCTGGTCTCCAACTCCTGGACTCATGCAATCTGCCTGCCTTGGCCTCCTGAAGTGCTCAGATTATAGGTGTGAGCCACTGCGCCCAGCCAGGACTTTGTTCTACATGATCAGCATGTATATATGTAAGCGCAAGTGTACATACATATTAAATTTTAAATGATTAAGAATTAAGCAAAGGGGTAAACACAACAAACATTTTACTTCACACTTATTTTGTTTAAAATACAGCATTGGGTGGATGAAGGGATAGAGTGGCAAAATAGGCAGGGCTTCCTTCTTTATGTCTCTTGAGACCCCAGTGAGGGAGCCTGTGTCTACACCAGGCCAAAGAACTTTAGCTACAGCATGGAAAAGTTTGGATTCTCAAGCATCTGGGTTCAAACCAATTTGCTTCCTCTCTTCCTCCTTTGGTTGGCTATGTCTTTTGTGTAGTTGCTGCCTGTAACTCTTGAGTGACAACTTGTTTTTTTAATTTTTGAGATGCAGTTTTGCTTTTGTTGCCCAGGCTGGAGTGCAATGGCACAATCTTGGCTCACTGCAACCTCTGCCTCCCGAGTTCAAACAATTCTGCAGCCTCGGCCTCCCAAATAGCTGGAAGTACAGGCATGCGCCACCATGCCCAGCTAATTTTGTAGTTTTAGTAGAGGCAGGATTCACCATGTTGGTTAGGCTGGTCTCGAACTCCTGACCTTGTGATCCACCCGCCTCAGTCTCCCAAAGTGCTGGGATTACAGGTGTGAGCCACCGCGCCCAGCAACTTGGTATTTTTATGCCTTCTCTTTGCTTATCTGTTCTATTTCACTCACTTAGCTCTCCCATTTCTTAGCTGGTTTTCACTCATACTGTACCCATTTTTTTTTCTGTTTTTTTTTTTTTTTTTTTTTTTTTTTTTTTTTTTTTTTTTTTTTGAGATGGAGTCTTGCTCTGTCACACAGGCTGAAGTGCAGTGTGGCAGGATCTCAGCTCACTGTAACCTCTGCCTCC
>NW_016107376.1:1816389-1823070 GCF_001604975.1 Cebus imitator
TCTTAGGTCACCGCAACCTCTGCCTCCCAGGTTCGACTGATTCTCCTGCCTCAGCCTCCTGAGTAGCTGGGATTACAGGCGCCCGCCACCACGCCCATCTAATTTTTGTATTTTTAGTAGAGACGGGGTTTCACCATGTTGGCTAGGCTGGTCTCAAACTCCTGACCTTAAGTGATCCTTCTGCCTTGGACTTCCAAAGTGCTGGGATTATAGGCATGAGCCACTGTGGTTGGCCTTATTTTTCTTAAAGTGCAAAAATTCCAAAAATAAAACAAAAAGCAGTCTGATATAAGGCTATCTTGCCAGACACCAGTGGCATCACTTTTTGAAGAGTCTCAGCCCACAAAATGTGGCCCAGCAAATATTCACGGTACCTTGAACACTGAGTTGTTTTAACTTTTGCCACCATGGTTCCACTCAGTAACTGTATTCTGTGGCAAAAACAGTAATGAAAGGGTTAAGAGAATCCAACAGCAGTATCCCTTTTAAACTGATGCTGGCATTAAAATTGTTATAAAACGTCTATTCTGTACTTATTTAGAAAATTATACACTACAAACAACTTCCAAAGAAGCATTCTAAACAAACACCAGGAAGGCCTTTACAAAGTACATGCTGACAAGCACAGGAAGACACGTATTTTATGTTAATTCAGTAATCTTCACTTTCTATTCCACTGCAACAGCTGTGGTTTTAGCTAAGTTCACAGACTGATCACAAGTTATACAAATCAGAAGTTATACAGATTTTGGCATGTTTATTTCTTCATTTATTTTAGACTATTTATTTATTTATTTTGAGACAGAGTCTCCCTCTGTCAACCAGGCTGGGGGGCAGTGGCCCAATCTTGGCTTACTGCAACCTCCACCTCCTGGGTTCAAGTGATTCTCCTGCCTGAGCTTCCTGAGTAGCTGGGATTACAGGTACGCACCACCATGCCTGGCTAATTTTTTTGTATTTTTAATAGAGATGGGGTTTCATCATATTAGCCAGTCTGGTCTCGAACTCCTGACCTCATGATCCACCCACCTTGGTCTCCCAAAGTGCTGGGACTACAGGCGTGAGCCACTGAGCCCAGCCTATTTTTTTCTTTGAGACAGAGTTTTGCTCTTGTTGCCTAGGATGGAGTGCAGTAGAGCCATCTCAGCTCACTACAACCTCCGCCTCCTGGGTTCAAGCTATTCCTGACTCAGCCTCCCAAGTAGCTGGGATCACAGGCATGAGCCACCATGCCCAGCTAATTTTTGTATTTTTAGTAGAGATGGGGTTTCACCATGTTGGCCAGATTGGTCTCGAACTCCTGACCTCAGGCAATCCAACCACCTCCATCTCCCAAAGTGCTGGGATTGTAGGCATGAGCCATTAAGCCCTGCCTGATTTGGTTTTCTTAAACCAAAACGATGGAGCTGAGTATCTCCATGATGAAAACCAAATGTTTTGGCAGGGATTAGATTAGTGCAGAGAGCTGTGGGTGGTGAGTGCTGAACATGAAGCCCGTGTGGCCGCTCACTCTCTAGAAATCCTTAAAACCTTTGCTGCTGCCCTTACTTCAGTGTTGACAGACTTTCTGAAGGAAAGTTTTGGATCAATTGTTGCTCTGCTTGAAGGGGAATAAACAAGGTCCAAAGGGCAGACACTGGAGGAAGGCACAGATCAGCTGCATATATGAAAGCTTTTCTAAAATGGCAGATGCTCAACTATGACTGGGGTGCATATTTAGAAGCAGAGTTATCATTGGAACTTCTACAGATCAACTGAGAATAACTTGTAGTAACTCTAAAGGTTTTGACTAAAGAAACCCCAGAGCAGGCATGATGGCCCATGTCTGCAATCCCAGTACTTTGGGAGGCCTAGGCAGGCAGATCGCCTGAGGTCAGGAGTTTGAGACCAGCCTGCCCAACATGGCGAAACCCTGTCTCTACTAAAAATCCAAAAAGTTTGCCTGGTGTTGTGGTGGGTGCCGAGAGACAGAGACAGAGACAGAGACAGAGACAGAGACAGAGACAGAGACAGAGAGACAGAGAGAGAGAGAGAGAGAGAGAGAGAGAGACTTTTTGATTTGGCAATTGGAATCAATTAGAGGGAATAGAGAATAAATTTTTCTTCTAAGGCTTAAAAAGAGTCTCTTCTATTGGTCTTAAGGTCTCTGTTTTAATGTAATACTGGTCAGCTGTGCCTGCATCCAAACGAGAGGAATGTCTAACCACCATTCCCATCATGGCCTGAACTGGTGTTTCAGGTTTGCTTTAGAATTCTCTTGGCTAAGAGGAAGGGTCCATTCAGTTGGTTGCGGGGTTAGGATATTATTCGTGGATAATGTGTATCACACAAAATCAGATTTTTCTACTATTCAAATGAAATGCTGAACATCAGCCATAACAATAGTATTAAGTACACTAGCAGTCATAGATGTTTAGGATTATCCCTCTCCAATGTGTAATAAAAGAATTTGGAGTGCTGGGCACGGTGGTTCACGACTGTAATCCCAACACTTTGGGAGGCCAAGGCGGGTGGATCATGAGGTCAGGAGTTGGAGACCAGCCTGAACAAGATGGTGAAACCCCATCTCTACTAAAAATACATACAAATTAGCCGGGTGTGGTGGTGTATGCCTCAGGAAGCTGAGGCAGAAGAATCGCTTGAACCCGGGGGCAGAGGTTGCAGTGAGCCAAGATTGAGTCACTGTACTCCAGCCTGGGTGACAGAGTGAGACTCCATCTCAAAACAAACAAACGAGCAAAAAACAAAAGAAAAAGAACTTGGAGAAAGCAGTAATAAAGGAATAATCTACAATTTCCTTCTTTCATTTTGTGTGTCTTGCTCATTTTATTTAAATTTGGGTGTTATGTAAGGTTTCCCATGATTGTTTAGGCTGATAAATAGAAGTAATTTGTAGTGTATCCAGGAAGGAAAATGCTTTGAAGGAGATTTTTTTCTACAGGTCTCTGCTTAATGGGTGGACCCACTATGAACTCCAGAGAGCTGTGATTGATAGCCCTGGAGGGAATTTTCAGTCTGGATCTTGACTGTCGACAACAAAACGATTATAAATGCAACCTTCATTATAGAACAAAAACCCATAGGCAACATATCTTGCTACAACATAAGCATAATAATGATCTGTAAGTAAATTATAAATGGTTTATTGCAGGGTTTTATATTATTTGTGACTTGTTCCTTCTTATGGTTGGATGGCTCAGAAATCCTCTATCCTAATCCGAAACAGAATTCTCTTTCTCACGTCTGGGCTCAACTGGTCCATTTGTGCCCAGGATGGCGGCTTTTGTCTGTCTACGAGGGCCCCTGCTACTCATGGCAGCGGGTCTGCAGTTGCCTGAGGCTCACTGTAAATATACACTTTATCAGTTTTATACAAAGAAGGTTGCTTTCCTTCAGTGGTCTCTATTTTAAAAACCTGATGCCAGGTACTGAGGAATCTGCGAAGGTTCTTTCCTCTCTAATTGTGCGGCCCTTCTGCTTCCTGCCTTCTGCTGTGTGTTCCTACGGTCTGCCTCCAGTTAGAAAGTGGCCAGTTTCGTATCTATTCACTGCTCCTCTTGGTGGAAAGAGGAATTTCCCAGGTAGGTCATATATACGTAAAAACAGGGATACCGTCATCACTGGCCTCCCAGCTAACATCCCCTCCCTTGTGGAGTTGATATGGGAGTTAAATTACTTAGAAATTACTTAGGCAGATAGTAAGGTTGTAGGGCTCCTCGGTCAGGTTTTCCATTTAATGAAAAGCAGCCCCTAAATCATTTTCTAATAAAGAGCAGCCTGTTAAATAGAGCTGCAGACATAGACAGGGAGGCTGGCGGCTTGCACGGGTGAATGCCAGCAACTATGCCAAAAGGAAAGGCTGCTGAGGACTAGGCATGTTCAACGTGGTGGCTGCATCTTCCCTTCTCTCTGCCAAACCGCATGGACAGTAAGGAGAAGACAACAGGACGCCAGCCAGGCAAAGACTCTATTTGCATAATAAGATTAGGGTGGGGCAACCAGCCTTTCGGGAGCGCTATGTAAACTTCACACCTGGTTCCACCAACCTGTAGGCTCTATGTAAATCAGACCCCACCTCCTCACGCATGTCCGTAAAACCTAGTGCGGTCTGGGGCAGGCCGGCTGTTTCCTTTTGGGAGCCCCTCTTTCTCATAAGGGAGAGAGCTGTTCTCCTTTCTCTTTCTTTTGCCTGTTAAACCTCTGCTCCTAAACCTACTCCTGGTGTGTGTCCAGTAAATTTTTTGAAGGGGAATTTATTATTCCTCACAACCCTCAGAAACTTTGCCAGAAAAGCAACTCACAAAAGACAGGTTAATTGGAGAAAAGATGAACAAGTATATTCAACAGGCACACTGGGAGAATCTCAGATTACTTATCCCCCAACAGAGTTGGGCTCAGCAAATAATACCTCAAAATACAGAATACCGGCCTGTTGAAGTGAAGAAGCCACCTCAAGATCCCCCACATCCCTCCCACAGCAAAGGCCTGTATCTGCCCAGAACCCAGAGGCACCAAAGAGACTAATGGTTTTTGCTTCCCCTCCCTGTTAAGACCAAGAATGTAATGGCGTCTGAACTGTCAAGAGATTATTTACAAACGTGTCTCTGTACCTGGATCCGTTCATTCTCCCTAGTAATCCCTTCAACAGAATTTGTCTTCTTCCTGCTGGCGTAACTTGTTTGACCAGGATTTGGTATAAGCTTCTGAACTCTGTTGGGGGAAAACTAATCTCAGATTCTCCCTGTGTGCACGTTAAATACATTCGTACACCCTTTCTCCAATTAACCTGTCCTTTGTGAGTTGCTTTTTTGGCAAACATTTACAGGGCTTTTAGGGATGATAAATTCCTCTTAAAAGGTTTAATTGTGTAATGTTCTTATCCTTTGCTCCGAAGCCCAACCTCCTTATACTGTTTCCAGCCTGCAAACCACCCTCCCACTCTAGCTGCACCCTGACATCCCCAGACATGTCCAGACATGACTTGTACCATAATGGACAGACCATTCCTACCTCCTCTTTCTCTTACAAATTGCACGCTAACCATGTTTAGAAAAGTTTAAGCCTTAGCCAACCAAGATCAGCTTAGATTGTGTGGTCCAAGCCTAGCCAATAGGGGAAGGACACAGGGACAGGAACTGCGTTAGGGATAAAAACCTCTCCTCTCCTTTGTTCAGTGTGCTCCTGTGATCATGATGGATGCAGGCAGCATCCTTCTGCAGAAGTAAATTGCCTTGCAGAGAACACTTTTTGCCTGAGTGCTACTTCTTTGTGGCACCAAGCATTTGTTTCCAACAGTCTGGGGGCACGTCCAGGATCCTACTTTCCTCCAGGGAAGAGTCTCTAAGCATCTCTCCTGAGGAGACGCTTCCTGCTGCCTTGTTGCAGTGGTCTCAGGAGTAAGGGATCAAGACCCACCCAGCATGACAAATAAACCTAGACTCTCAGCAACATGGGAAGAAGATGCCTACAGATAGATACTGTGGCCAGCAGTAACTCCTGTGCACAGAGCAAGGTAAGAAAAGCCGTGAGGCTGGTGAAGTATTTCCTTGGTGACTGGGGCCAAGGTCAGAAAAGCTGTGGGGCAGTGAAGTATTCCTTGCTTGGGACATCTGGAGGTTGAATGTGTGTGAATGAGATGTGCACCTGAGCACAAAGTGAGTGTGGAGTCCAGATCTGTGGTTCTGTGGTCACCTCATATGGCTCATGTGGATTTCTGTCATGGAGCTTATACTGACACACCAATGCTAAGAGGGAACTGAAATACTCCCACCAGGGAAGTGGCCAGAGAAGAACGAAGTGAAAGGAGAGGAGTGTAAGAAACCTCCAGTGAGGGGGGAGGCTGAGCCTCTAGAGAAGGGAAGGCAAGAAATCTCCAGTGCAAGGGACCGAGCCTCACCCCAAACCTCCAGGATAGGAAACACCCCAAGTATGATGTGAAATAAAAGGGATAAAGCTCATGACGATAGTAACTTTCCTTTTAATAGTCCCTTAGGTCTCATGTTAAAATATTGGCGGAAGAATGAACGGGCTAAGCGTAAGAAAAGAAACAACAAATGGTAATATTGCTGTTTTATTTGGGTCAGGGAACCTTCCTCAAGTCCGCCGTTTTCTGGCCAAAGTTTGGGTCTAATGAGAATTGGATTTGTTAACTTTTAATAAAATATGTCAATAACAAATGCCCTGTCTCCCAAGAAGAAACAGACTAAGCCCTGTGTTGGGGGCAAGGGCCTGCCCTCCTCTATCCTCTAAAAGCTACAGGAGGCAAGCCAGGAACTACTTCTCCTCAGGAAGTGGAGGTCCCCAAATCCAAAAAGCCCACCAGAATGCACCTGTGATACTGTGATATAGTAACAAATGCTTGTTTGGTCTGCATACCAGTTTACTGAATGCAGCTCCTAAAACTCTTATGCTCTCCAAAGTGATAAGTGTCTTTTGGTATGCCAATGATTGACTGATGGCCGGGGTCTCCTGGAGAGCTTTGGGATAGGGCCTGGGTGCCAGAGGAACCAACCCTAGTATTACAGGGTTCGAACTATCCGCCCCAAGTCCTAGAAACAGGAAAAGGGGCTTACGCTTGTAATCCTAGCACTTTGGGAGGCTGATGTGGGTGGATCACTTGAGGTCACGAGTTCAAGACCTGTCTGGCCAACATGGTGAAACCCTGTCTCTACTTTAAAAAAA
>NW_016107376.1:1824275-1838944 GCF_001604975.1 Cebus imitator
CAGAGCCTGAGCACCTGGCATGGTGCACCTGACGCAGTCTAGGAACC
The DNA here is from genome assembly GCF_001604975.1 of Cebus imitator. Taxonomy (NCBI): domain Eukaryota; kingdom Metazoa; phylum Chordata; class Mammalia; order Primates; family Cebidae; genus Cebus; species Cebus imitator. The sequence continues at coordinate 1,824,323 of NW_016107376.1, forward strand.
TGAGCCTAGGCATGTCCGTAACTTTGGTGAAATAAGCTTCTAACTTGATTGAGACCTGTCACAGAGACAGGTCTTGCTTGCTGCCAGGGGGTGACTGTGGAGCCAAAGTCCACTGTCCCTGAGAGCCCCCTTCCCCTCCAGCCCTAGGCTCCCCTGTATGTTAAATAGCAGGACTGCAGGGTACCCTTCAACTCTAACACATTATAATCCTACCAGCTGCGGTCATGCTCAGATTTGCAATGTTCCCCTTCATCACCATGAGAGCTTCTTCCTACCCAAAACTATAATTATATGTTTTCAGAAGGCCCATTTTCTATGTGAGAAATTTCAGCAAAACATCTCAAAACATCATGTTCCATCATCTTGACTATCAGAGATAAAAGAGCTCTTAGCAAGCAAATCCAACCCTCACATTTAAAAATGAAAAACAGAAGCCCAGCAATTTTGGGTCTCACTCAAGGTCACAGAGAGCAGCGTCACAGGGAGCTGCACCTGCAGCTTCTAGCTCCTTCTCTGGCACTTAAATCCAGTTACACCCTGGCCCTGGTTCTGATACATGAAAAACCCTATTGAAACCTTAGGGAATTATTTTTCACTTTAGATGGCAGTTTTCAATTGCTATTTTACAGCTAAGAAAGATAAGTATGTTTTTTAAAGAAGTAAACACAACTGTAAAGTCAATCTCCTTCTTCACTTTGGCTATTTAAAGCAAGTTACGTGAATTCTCTGGGTGACTGATAAGACAAGGCACACATTCCTGGCATCCCTTACAACACACCAGTGCACCAGATGAGTATTGACTGATGGCTTCACACACTAATAAGTGCAGAGTCTGTTCCTAGGAAAATGCTCTGCATGCGTCATTAAGTCTATTTTCAGGCTTGCTGTCTTGAATTGAAAGTAAACTAGTGCTGGTGATTCTGAATTTAAATGTGATTTCGGTAAGGAAAGGAGAAAGCGTAACATATTTTCAGGGCTTGGGTCCTGGCAATATTTTTGTAAAGGCTGTAATAAATCTATAGACTTTTACAAGATATTACTTTTACAAGTTCTTTGAATAACAATCAATTCTTATTAAGCTGAGTCGAAATACTCCTATCCAAAACAGGCATTTTTTTCCACTGTAGATGAATCATACCGTATTATACCAAATAGAAATCACCTGTGATACTTTAAAAGGCGAGGTGGGTCCCACCTGAAAAGTATTTCACAGAGTTGCCAGTGGGTGGAGCCAAAGCATGGACAGTTTTTACTGATGACCTTCAAAAGCGCCACAGTTGATTCTCATACATATCTTTGATTAAGAATCACTGATATTACTCCCCTCCCTGTGTCCATGTGTTCTCATTGTTCAACACCCGCCTATGAGTGAGAACATGCGGCGTTTGATTTTCTGTTCTTGTGTCAGTTTGCTGAGAATGATGGTTTCCAGGTTCATCCATGTCCCTACAAAGGACACGAACTCATCATTTTTGATGGCTGCATAATATTCCATGGTGTATATGTACCACATTTGCCCTGTCCAGTCCATCACCGATGGGCATTTGGATTGGTTCTAGGTCTTTGCGAAATGGGGGAGGGACGGGGGGTGGGGCAGTGGGGAGAGATAGCATGGGGAGAAATGACAGATATAGGTGAAGGGGAGGAAGGCAGCAAATCACACTGCCATGTGTGTACCTATGCAACAATCTTGCATGTTCTTCACATGTACCCCAAAACCTAAAATGCAATAAAAAAAAAAAAGAATCACTGATATGACCCAACAGCAATGCAAATTCTGCCACACATCTCAGTATCTCCCACTTTCAGGAATGGAACTCTCCACTGGAAGAAATAGAGAATGTATTCTATAGCAGCGATGCTCAAATTCAATTTTGCATTATTTTTGGCAGCTGGGGTGGAGCTTGCTGAAAATACATATGGGACATCTTACTCCAAAGCTAATAAACTGAAATAGCTACAGAAAGGTGAGCGCAGGTGGCTACATTTTAAACAAAGGTATGAAGAATATTTAGGAGCACACAAAATTTGAGAACCAAATCTCTGAAAATTTTCCTGAAAGGCTGCTTGTTTTCTAAAGATTGAACTGAAAATGATAAATGAATAAGGAGATGTTTTCTAAAGACTGAACTGAAAATAGTAAACTTTATAAGGAGATGTAGTTGTATCGACACAATTTTAAAACATACCTAAATTTGAACCAAAGACACTAAAGCTCTTCTAACCATTCCCCACACCACCACTGCATGGGTCAACATTAGGCGAAGGAGATAGCTTTTATCATGGAACCAAGGTAGGCAAGAAGAGGAGAAAAATGGGCTGGGGGCCAGGTACAGTGGCTGACACCTGTAATCCCACCACTTTTGGATCATCTGAGGTCAGGAGTTCGAGACCAGCCTGGTCAACATGGTGAAACCCCATCTCTACTAAAAACAGAAAAATTAGCTAGGTGTGGTGGCATGTGCCTTAGTCCCAGCTACTTGAGAGGCTGAGGCAAAAGAAACACTTGAACCTGGGAGGCGGAGGTTGCAGTGAGCCGAGACAGTATCACTGCGTTCCAGCCTTGTCAACAGACTCCATGTCAAAAAAAAAAAAAAAAAAAAAAGAATAAAGCAAAGTGGGCTGGATACTGGAGGAATGCAGACTCCTTATTCAAGAATGGCTTAGCTGGTCAACCATGGGGCTCAAGGAGGACAGAAAAGAAAGCGAAGCCAGGAGGGCGTGACCTACCAAAAGAAAACGGAGGAACTGAAACCCTTAAGGTGCAAATGACATCAAAGAGCAGACGCAGTAGGAATGAGGGCTGCGATGGAGCCAGAGAGATGACTGTAACAAAAAAGGAGCTATGGGAGTCAAACACGTCTGGGGTGAGACATATTTGTTACTTTACATACAGGTCTTCCCAGAGCAGTTAAACAGAAAACAAATGCCTAGTGATATTGTGACGTTGCTTGACTAGTATATATTTGTAGAGGTATTTATAATTTTTAAAACATCTTTATAGACTTCATTTACTATATACATTTCCCTACCTAACCATTTCTTCTTTACCTCAATCATAAAAGGACATTTTTAAGATCCCTTCTGAGTCAAGAAGTCAAATATTTTCAACAGGTATATTAAGTACTGTTATTCCCACTTTGCAAATGGAGAACCTAAGATGGAGACCCCAAATCACATAGTTATACATGGTAGAGACTGCACTCAGCTGTAATTCCAACTCCACTGCCTCATAATTTCTGATCCAATTTGAGGCTTTGGCTAACTAGTGCTCCAAAGGACATGGAAAAAAAATTCAAAGGCATATACCATGGGCAGTTTAACAAAAACCAGTGGCTGCATGATCATATCTTCCTATCTTGCAGAAAATGATACTGACAAAAATGAATTTTGGGGTATAAAAATAAATATTTGAATTACATTCGGTGGGGAAAAGGGTAGTCTTTAATACGAGCAAATAATTTCTTTAATTTTAAGGTCTTCCAGAAACACTCATCTGACAAACTTTTCAATTCTGTTCAACACCTTTCTTTCTTTCTTGAGATGGAGTTTTGCTCTTGTTGCCCAGGCTGGAATGCAGTAGTGTGACCTTGGCTCACTGCAACCTCCACCTCCTGGTTTCAAGATATTCTTCTGCCTCAGCCTCCCGAGTAGCTGAGATTACACGCGCCCGCCACCATATCCAGCTAATTTTTTGTATTTTTAGTAGAGACAGGGTTTCAACATGTTGGCCAACTGGTCTTGAACTCCTAACCTCAGGTGATCCACCTGCCTCGGCCTCCCAAAGTGCTGGGATTATAGGTATGAGCCACCATGCCCAGCCCTGTGTAACACCTTTCATTTGACCACATAGATGGCTGTGGGACTTGAAATGGGATCTACCATAATATTAATGCTGCTGTTGGGAAACGGGAGAATGGACACTGGGGTGCTTGGCTCAGACATTCATACCGTTTTGCCTTGCATGTCAGTCTCTGTGACCAGGTTGAGTTCCCTTAAGGACAAATGGTGTTTGCTTTAGGTTTTAATTCTGATGCTGAAACCACCACCCTCCACTCCCAGCATTTGAGAAAGATTGCAACAAACATCTCAGTGCCTACCAGGTGTCAGACACTGAAGACACCAAGCTAAGTGCTTGTGAAAAATCAATTTAAAGGGGTAAGAGACACAGTGTAACAGGATCTGGTGAACTTTATGTATAATTTAGGGGTGAACAAACTGTATGCAAACGATCTATGCAATGCAACTGAAGCAGGTTTAGAGAAGAAAGGCCAGGGATATAATGTGTGTGTGTGGGTGTGTGTGCATGTATGTGTGTGTGTGTGTGTGTGTATAACTAACATAAATAGTCTATATTATATATAGTATCTTAGTCTATACAATATATCATATATAATATATAATACAGTATATCATAGTCTAGATATAATATATACCATATTATATATAGTATATGTAATACATGCTGTATATAATAGTCTGTATATAATATATGCCATATATCATAGTTTATGTGATATATACCATATATCACATACAATGTATGTATTATATACAGGATGGCCAGGCTGACCTCAAACTCCTGACCTCAGGTAATCCTCCCAACTCAGCCTCCCAAAGTTCTAGGATTACAGGCACGAGCCACCATGCCTGGCCCTAAATATATTTATTAATATGGATTTAAAAATTTTTAATTTTGGCTAGTGCAAACATCTGGTTTCCTTAAATAAAGATGAAAATACATTCAATAAATATATTTCTGGGCATCAATTCCTAAGTTGAATACTTTATTTTAAATATTAATTTTCATAGATATTAATTGCAAAATGGATTTACAGCATGATAAAGAAAAAACATTGAGTATAATTAATCTATGTTTTCGTTGTTGGGGTACATTCAAGGATGAATAGAACCAGGACTCTTAACCTCAAGATCCCAGGACTTACTGGGGCAGAAAACACTGTACATAAATATATATAAATGTGGTTAAACAGGCTTTAATAAAGAGTAGGCAGGATTTAGAGAAACTGTATGAAACATTAAATTTATTTTTATTAGTAACAAGATATTCCTTCAAAGGATGCGGTTAAAATTGTATAGTAACTTCTGGAACAAACCATGAAAACACTGTTGAACTTACTTTACTATCAGTAACTCTCCATCTCAAGAAAGTCATCTCTCACTGAGCCTCAATTTGTACAAACATAAAATTAAGAGGTCAGAACTGAACTATTTGTAATATTGTCTAAGTTTTCCTAAGAACCACCCACACAGGAGTCAGAATTCTAGATTTGGATATGGTTTAGGAATTTGCTAGGATTAAGCAAAAGAGACTAGGAGCATTTAGAGTAGCATTTTAGAAAGCTCCTCAAATCCACCAGGTTGGTTTTCATTCAAAATATACAAGCTAAAAAGTTGAGCTATCTGCTGTGCTTGCCAACAACAAAATAAATACATCAAGTGGGATGATACTAGAGAGGCAGAAATATTAGCAACAAAACAAAGGCAGAGGGAGTAATGACAGACTGGTGTAAAGGAAGGAATGTGAAAAGCCAACACACCCAATGGCAATGTCCATGGTGCTGAACTTGACCCCCTAAGGGTGATACACCCAACTAGGCTCTGTGATTTCTTTTCCCCTGCCCAAGATGGGGTCTCTTCCTGTCACCCAGGCTGGAGTGCAGTGGTGCAGTAACAGCTCACTGCATGCTGGACGGCCTGGGCCCAAGCGATCCGCCTACCTCAGCCTCCAGAGTAGCTGGGACCACAGGCGTGCACCACCTTGCATGGCTAATTTTTCAATTTTTATTTTTGTAGAGACAGGGTCTCGCTTTGTTGCCCAGGCTGCTCTTGTACTCTTGGCTCAAGCAATTCTTAAAACTATTAAATTTGAAAATAGTTGCTTGTTCACAGCAACCAGTGCCAGTTATCTGCAAAGCCAGTGTGGAATTTCTCATTCTCAAAGGAAATTTTTGTATACCAATGATTCTCAACCTTGGCTGTACATCGCCTATGGTGCCTTTAAGGAATTCAGACGCTCAGGTTTCTTGCCTGCAGGTTCAGATTTAGTGAGTTTGGGGTGATGTTTATATTTGCATATTTTAAAGTTTATTTGTTTGTTTGAGACAGGGTCTGGCTCCAGGCTAGAACGCAGCAATGTGATCTCAGCTCACTGCAACCTCCACCTTCTGGCCTCAAGCAACTCTCCTGCCTCAGCCTCTCAGGTAGCTGAAACTAAACGTGCACACCACTATGCCTAACTAATTTTTAAAGTATTTTTTGTGGAGATGAGGTTTCTGGTCTCAAGCTCTTGAGCTCAAGTGATCAGCCTGCCTCAGTTTCCCAAAGTATTGAGAATAAAGGCGTGAGCCACTGAGCCTGGCCTGTATATTTAAAGGGAGCACTACACACTGGGGTCTGTTGGAGGGAAACAGGGGAGGGACCATGGGGGGTGGGGAGTTGGGGAGAGATAGCATGGGGAGAAATGCCAGGTATAGGTGAAGGGGAGGAAGGCAGCAAATCACACTGCCATGTGTGTACCTATGCAACAATCTTACATGTTCTTCACATGTACCCCAAAACCTAAAATGCAATAAAAAATATAAGTAACCCTGAGAAAAACTGGTGTTTGAGCACCCCACTTCTATAGGGTACTTACTTTTCTGTATTTCTGATCACCATGTGCCTGGCAAAGGTATGCTGTTTATTAATTTTAAAATGTAGGATTGCCATCTTCCTTAAAGCCCAAGTCACATATTGTGAATTCATTCGTTTAATTCACACACACACACAAAACACTTTTGGGGACACTAACAATATTCTATGTATCATATTAAACAGTAGGGGAATTCAAAGACAAACATGGCTAAACAGAAGCCAGAATCCTGTGAAGGAGACAGGCTTACAAACCATTGCAATGCGTTGTGAGTCCTTTAGCCTGGTTAAGAAGGAAAAATGCAAGCATTGCAAAGAAGAGGTTGATAGGCTGTGCCTGGGGAGGGGTTTAGAAGAGAAGCAAATTGGCAGCAAAGTTCCCAAGGGAGAACCCATCTGAGCTGGGTTGAGAGGACAAATAAATTGGGCTGCCAGGTTCCTGGCTGCCGCTGTCACTGGAGAATAGTAAATCATTTTCCGATGTCTCCTACTGCAGCCCACCAGATTCTCCTTCCCCAGAATCGTGCAGCACTTAATGTGTATATTACTCAAATGGCATCCGACATCTATTGTTTTGCATTGTTGTGTATCTTTTAGGCAGGTCTGGTCCTACTAGACTGTAAATTCACCAAACTGTAGGCTTTTCAAGGTAGGAACTGCCTTCTATTCATCATTGTTCTCTCAGTTGCTGGTGTACACCAGACACCAATAAATATTTCTGGACCTCAAAGTTAGACTTAACACCCTCTGAGAACACAGATGGTCTTCAAGTGTGAAGTAGCCAATACTGAATTTGAACACCAGTCCCCAGTCAGTAAATATTTGGATATCGTGGCAAAAGGAGAATGCAAAGTTAATTTATTATTTCAACCGAATTACTTTAGAATAGATTAGTTTAGACTTTTAAAAAGATAACAATGTTTTTCTGTTTCATCATATTCCATCCATCAATCAATCAATCTATCAGAGTCTTGTTCTGTCACCCAGGCTGCAGGGCAGTGGTGTGATCTTGGCTCACTGCAACCTCCGCCTCCCCGGTTCAAGTGATTCTCCTGCCTCAGCCTCCCAAAGAGCTGGGATTACAGGCACCTGCCACTGTGCTTGGCTAAGTTAATATTTTTAGTAGAGACAGGGTTTCACCATGTTGGCCAGGCTGGTCTCAGCTCCTGACCTCAACTGATCTGCCCGCCTCGGCCTCCCAAAATGCTGGGATTACAGGTATGAACCACTGTGTGCGAGCCTCAACCTATTCCATTGAAAACATTATTTTCACATCATTCAGACATTATTAGATTACATAGCTGGTTTAGACTTGTTTCAATCTGGGGCCCAGTTTATTAACACATACTTCTAATAGTTGTGGGTCTAGAACTTGTCTCCCCACCAGGGAACTAGAATTTTTAAATGAAAGATTGTGAATTCCCACTATAGTGCAAATCTCTTATTCCTTCAGAAATTGCTAGTATCTATAATGGATTCTCAAATTGATGGCTACAAAGGAAATCAATTTTCTTATATCTGCTAAAACACCAGGAGAGAACCTTCTATGTGGGACTCTTACATAATTCAAAATTAACAACTATGATCAGAAAAACCAAGATGATGATGAATATAGGTAAAATACTGAGAGGCTAAGGCAGGAGCATTGCTTGAGGGCAGGAGTTCGAGACCTGCCTGGGCAACAGAGAAAGATCTCATCTCTATGAAAAATTTTAAAAATCTACCTGGGTGTCATGGTATGCAACTGTAGTCCCAGCTGTGCAGAAGGCTGAGGCTTGAGCCTAAAAGTTTGAGGCTGCAGTGAGCTATGATCATGTCACTACACTCTAGGCTGGGTGACAGAGAGAGACTGTCTCTAAAAAATAAAAAAATACAGATAAAATGGACTCCAGCTTTAGTGCCTGGAAGTTCTAATGGTTGAAAGGTTTTATTTGTCGCTTTGGGATTCTTGGCTTCATGCACCATAACTGGAATGTCAGATAAGCCATCCCAGGGTAGGGAGGTGTGCATGTGTGTGTTTCTCAAGTGTTGTCACCCTCTTGGGAGGTTTAGATAATTTTATTAAGTGCCAAAATGTTCAGCAACAAAACCTTTATAAAGAAGTTGGGGCCAGGCACAGTGGCCCACGCCTGTAATCCTAGCACTTTGGGAGGCCAAGGTAGACAGATCACTTGAGGTCAGGAGTTTGAGACAAGCATGAGGAACACGGTGAAACCCCGCTTCTACTAAAAATACAAAAATTAGCCGGGTGAGGTGGTGGGTGCCTGTAATCCCAGCTACTCGAGAGGCTGAGGCAGGAGAATCGCTTGTGCCTGGGAGACAGAGTTTGCAATGAGCCAGGATCATGTCACTGCACTTCACCCTGGGTGACAGTGAGATGTCATCTCAAAAAAAAAAAAAGTTGGACATATGTGCTTATCTTTGGGATCAGCAAGACTAAAAGGGAATGTGGAACACTGTGCTGCCTCTTGCATGCGTCCTGGGAGGGAAGTAACCGGGAGTACACGAAGGTGGTGTCTGCTGCGGAGAGAAGAGGACCACGTGCTTGGGTCTGGAAGATGGAGCAGAGGTGCTCCGAAAAGTCAACCTGAGGCAAGAAGCAGGATTACACTCTCGTCTTCTCATCTCTACATTTCATTTTTCCCAGGTGATTTTATTCACCTCCATGGCTTAACGTACATCCTATCATGGATGATTCTTATGTGCACATATTTAGCCCTGAAGTCTTGTTTCTAGTTTTCTTTCTTTCTCTCTTTCCTTTTTTTTTTTTGGAGACAGAGTCTTGCTCTGTCACTCAGGCTGCAGTGCAGTGGCGCGATCTCAGCTCACTGCAACCTCCGGACGCCCAGGTTCAAGAGATTCTCCTGCCCCAGCTTCCCGAGGAACTGGGACTACAGGTGCATGTCACCATGCCCAGCTAATTTTTGTATTTTTAGTTGAGATGGGGTTTCACTATGTTGACCAGGCTGGTCTTGAACTCCTGACTTTGTGATCCACCCACCTCAGCCTCCCAAAGTGCTGGGATCACAGGTGTAAGCCACCATGCTTGGCTGTTTCTAGTATTCTATATTCAACCACCTCCAAGAATATCCATGTGATTCTCCCACAGCTCAACAAGTTCCAAAATGAAGTCACCCTTTCACCTGGACTCCTTCCTTTGAGTTCTTTCCCGCTTCACACTGGTTCACTAGAATCTGCGTGTTCCACCCACTAAATATACAGTTGTAAAATGCCTCCTCTCCTCTCCCATTCCTCCTGACCCTGCTTAAATGCTGATGCTATCAGTTTTCTCCAGTTTAACTTTTTGAACAAGATGGGAATAACTAAGAGCAGAAGCAGAGTCCAGATGCGAGTGGATGGTGGCTAGGAGCTGCGCTGTAGCGGTGACGCCGGGTGTATTTCAGAGCTATTACAGAAACAACAGGACTTACTGATGGCTAGGGCCATTTCTGAAAGGGGGGAGCCTGAGAGAGGAACATGTGGAGGGGTAGAGGGGGGCAATCAAGAGCTCTGATTTGGGTAAGTTTGAGGTCCATGTGGATATACAAGTGGAGAAGCCTGGAAATCAAAATTGAATCTCAGAGTGGGAAGTAAAGAGAAAAAAGCCAAATTCTTTTTTTTTTTTGAGACAGGGTCTCAGTCTGTTGCCCTGGCTGGGGGGCAGTGGTGTGATCACTGCTCACTGCAGCCTCGATCTCCCTATGCTCAGGTGATCCTTCCATCTCAGTCTCCCAAGTAGCAGGCATGCACCAAAACACCTGGCTAACGAAAAGAGCCAACTTCTACGTGCCAAAGAACCCTAACTTTGAGAATTTACATAGAGTCATAGGAGTCTCTCTCTCCCCACCACTCCCTCCCCAAAAGAAGAAAAAAAAACTGGCAAGGGATGGACAGAGAACATGGTATCACAGAAGCCAAGAGCAGAGAACAAGTCAAGTTGGAGGGAGGATTGAACTCTTGTGAAGGCCGCTGACAGCTTGGGTAAGCTAAGACAATGTTTATGACTTACTTGACAGCACAGAGGTTGTTAGTGACCTTCTTGTGAGCAATTTGTTGGAGCTGGGGGAGGAATATCTGGACAGGAAAAGGAGAGGAAGGGAGAAGTTAGGTGCAGACTGCTCATTTGTCAAAGGCCTGGCTGGGAAGCAGGGTAGAGCCAGGAGGCTGCATGGAGCTGGAGGAGCTGGGATATGGGACGTTTTAGGCTCTTAGGATGTGCAACTCCACAGTACGTCCTGCTGATGGAGTGATCCAGTAGAGAGGGGACGACTAGATGCTGCAGAATGGGTCGTGGGGCCAGGCACGGTGGCTCCCACTTGTAATCCCAGAGCTTTGAGAGGCCTAGGCAGGCACACTGCTTGAGCCCAGGAGTTTGAGACAGCCTGGGCACCATGGCAAAACCCCGGCTCTACAAAAAGATACAAAAATTAGCTGGGCACTGTCGTGTGCACCTGTAGTCCTACTTGGGAGGCTGATGTGGGAGGATCACTTGAACCCGGGAGGTCGAAGCTGCAAAGCTGCCGTGAGCCATGGTCGTGCCACTGCACTCCAGCCTGGGTGACACAGCAAGACCTTGTTGTCAAAACAAAACAAAGAAAGAAAAGGAAAAAGTTTTGGAAGGTGAGAAAGTGAGAAGCAAAGAACAGTTTATTTTTTAAATAAAGAAGATGTCTTGCTATATTGTCCAGGCTGGTCTTGAACTCCTCGGCTCAAATGATCCTCCTGCCTGTCTCCGAAAATGCTGGGATTACAGGTGCGAGCCACCATGTTTGTCCAAGAACAGAAAGTTTCTGACAGGAGGAGATACGTTTCTTCTAATTGGAGAGAAGAAGGAGAACACACATGGGCACTAATGAAGGCAGGTTTACAGATTTGGTGGTAGCAAAATGATGGTGTTGCCATCTGCGAATTTTTTATTTCTCAGTGGAGTAAGAAGTGAGGTCAATGAACTAAATAAGTGAAAAGTATAATAAAATACTAAAAAATGAAAGAGATACTTTTCACTTTTTAAAAGTAAAAAGATGCTAACAATGCTAAAAGCAAAAAAGAATCTCAAGTTTGAGGAGAGAGGAAAAGGTATGAAAGTCATCTCAGATTATATCAAAGTGAACATTGTCTACATTCGCTTAACAAATAGTTCCTAGGTCAGGGGCAGTGGCTCGCACCCATGATCCCAACACTTTGGGAGGTCCATCTGGAACCCAGGAATTAGGAGACTAGCCTGGGCAACACAGTGAGACCCCATCTCTACAAAAAATACAAAAATTACCTGGTCATGATGATGTGAACCTGTAGTCCTAGCTACTTGGGAGGCTGAGGTGGGAGGATTGCTTGAGCCCAGGAATTCAAGGCTGCAGTGAGCTGTGATTGTACCACTGCACTCCAGCCTGGGTGACAGAGTGAGACCCTGTTTCAGTCAATCAATCCATCAGTGCTCCTATTTGCTGTCTTATGGGTGATGTAAAAGCTATTTCTATTTTTAGGCAGCTTAATAATTTTTTTTTTGAGACAGAGTATACTGGAGTATACTGGCACGATCTCGGATCACTGCAACCTCTGCCCCATGGGTTTATGTGATTCTCCTGCCTCAGCCTCCCAAGTAGCTGGGATTACAGGTGACTGCCACTGCACCCAGCTAATTTCTGTATTTTTAGTAGAGACAGGGTTTCACCATCTTGGCCAGGCTGGTCTTGAACTCCTGACCTCGTGATCCACCTGCCTCAGCCTCCCAAAGTGCTGGGATTACAGGTATGAACCACTGTGCCTGGCCAACAGCTTAATAATTTCTTATGGTGAATATTCTCTCTCAGGATCCTTGTCCCATGATCCTTAGACCTTTCGCAAAGCTCTGGAGAAGATTATGAAATCAAGGCTGCTGGGAATCTCATGCAAGAAGTGTGTTGTGCTCGGGGACAACGAGCAAGACCAAGTACCCATTCTCTAGAACCGGATGAATTCCTGGCTGTGAGGGTGGAGAGGTATCTCTTCCTAAAATAAGTGAACATCCAAGATGGAAAAAATAAAACTTCAGACATCTCTTCAGAGCTCCGGGAAGGTTGGCGGACGCCGAGGCAGCTCTGTCTTTTAAGATACTGGGTACACTCCCTCCTGGAGTGCCAAAGGACAGACTGGAAGCCGCTGGCATTATTTCCCACTCACATTGTTTGAGGAGTTCCAGAGTTTGGTAGTGGTACAATGTCAAAAAAAAAAAGGAAAACTTTATCAAAATGCTTACAGCAGAGGTCTCCTGCACAGCAGGAGGTGAGTGGCATTACGTTCTTATCAGAGCATGAACACTGTCGGAACTGCACACATGAGGGATCTAGGTTGGGAATCTAATGCCTGATGATCTGAGGTGGAGCAGTTTCATCCCAAAACCATCCACCGCCCTCTCCCCATCCATGGAAAAATTGACTTCCAGGAAACTGGTTCCCTAGTATCAAAACGGTTGGGGACCACTGGCTTAAAGGACACACATCCTAAAAATATAAATATATCTTGACAGAATCAGGGAAAAGTCATGAACAGTGGGTTTGAAGGGAGCTGAAAAGGGAAAATGGTATCAAACAAGAAAGTTGAAGCCTAGAAAGAGGTGTGTCCAGAGAGTGATATGTTACAGCAACAGAGTCACTCCGGACAATGTGCAAAAGATAAGGGTGAATAACGCCTAGCACCTGGACAACAGGCATCAGAAGAATTGAGGGTACTTGAAGAAGGGATGCTGTGTAAATAGAGCAAGAAAGGCCGGGCATGGTGGCTTACGCCTCTAATCCCAGCACTTTGGGAGGCCGAGGCGGGTGGATCACCTGAGATCGGGAGATCGAGACCAGTCTGAACAGCATGGAGAAACCTCCTCTCACTAAAAATACAAAATTAGCCGGGTATGGTGATATGCACCTGTAATCCCAGCTACTCGGGAGGCTGAGGGGAGAATCGCTTGGACCTGGGAGGCAGAGGTTGCAGTGAGCCGAGATCTCACCATTGCACTCCAGCCTGGGCAATAAGAGCAAAACTTGGTCTCAAAAACAAAAACAAAAACAAACAAATAAACAAACAAACAAAAAACTAAAAGAAAAAAAATAGAGCACTAAGAGGAATCTTTTAAAAATTGTTTTACGAAAGGTCTCACTTTTTCACCTTTCCTAAAAAGGCTGGTGTGCAGTGGCACTGTCAGCTCACTGCAGCTCCAACCTTCCCACCCCATCCTCCTGAGTGGCTGGGGCCACAGACATGCCCCACCATACATAATAATTTTTGTATTTTTTGTAGAGATGGGGTTTCATGTTTCACCACATTGTCCAGGCTGGTCTCAAACTCCTGAGCTCAAGTGATCTTTCTGTCTTGACCCCCTAAAATGTTGGGATGACAGGTGTGAGCCACTACACCCAGCCAGAATCCTTTTTTTTTTTTTAAATGGGAGGGTTTCAAAGACTTTTTAACCTGACAACAGGAAAATCCTCCCTGGAACCATCACTGAACTCAACCTCTAGGCTTGTACACATCAGAACTCCCACAGGAAAAAATAGAAATCATTTTGAAATATTCCTACGCATATTAGAAACAATCAGTCCTACTTAAATATCAGAGCTGTGTATATAAATCCTGTAAGTGATGAATTTGAGAGAGCCTTCTCTTGGAACTTATCCCTTCTAAACCTCTGAGGGCACATCACTGAGAGAAAGAATGTAAATGTGCAAACAGAAGTTGAATACACTGGGCTAGAAGATAATCTCTGGTTCTTTCCAACATGCTTTTTGTTAATCTACTGAGAGCCACAAACAAAGAGGTAAAACATGTATGAAAACAACACTTCTCATCTCTCTCAGGTCTTCCTTTTATGCATCATTATAGATGTCCATGATCCCACTTGCCATTTGAGAATGTGTGTGTGTGTGTGTGTGTGTGTGTGTGTGTTTTTGTGTGTGTGTGTGTGTGTGTGTGTGTATGTATGGACATATACAAACATAC
>NW_016107376.1:1839942-1841287 GCF_001604975.1 Cebus imitator
TTTGAGATGGAGTTTCACTCTTGTTGCCCAGGCTGCAGTGCAATGGCGTGATCTTGGCTCACTGCAACCTCTGTCTCCCGGGTTCAAGTGATTCTGCTTCGTGTGCCACCATGCCCAGCTAATTTTGTATTTTTGGTATTGACAGGGTTTCTCCATGTTGGTCAGGCTGGTCTCGAACCTGTGACCTCAGCTGATCTGCCTGCCTCTGTTTCCCAAAGTGCTGGGATTGCCCATGTGAGCTACTGCGCCCAGCTAGGAGCAGAAGTCTCTAAAAAAAAGTTTGTAAAAGTTCACCTTAGTTTTTTCATACTGTTAATAATATGCATAGGCCTTTGAATTAGTTGGCCGCTACAGTTAGGATGATAATAACAAGTGAAAAAACATCTTGATTTTATTAGGACTGTTATTTATATCCTTTGGGATCTTTTTGTCTTATATGTAGGATATTTCTTAAAATTTTATTAATTCCATGTTAAGGCATGAAGAAAGCCTATGGAAGAGTTTCCAAATGATACTGTTGTAATTATTCATTTGTATGTACCCAGCATGTACTGAGTACTAGTATGTGTTGAGCACTAGTATGTACAGAGCAGCAGTGAATCAAACAGACAAAATCCCCATCCTCATGGTGTTTATACGACCTCTTAGAATCAGTGCAAATAGATACTGACCACACGCAAATTAATAGTAAAAGATGAAAGTCAACGAGAATAAAATTTTCACGTTTTCTAGACTTTTACAATACTTGATATGCCAAATTTGTTTTCTAACTTGGAGCTCAGTATTTTTATCTTAAATTACTACTCCACAGGAAGATATGAATTCATTTGCAACAGAAAACCTTAATAGATTTTATTACTTAGTTTTAAACAAGTTTAAATGTTTGCATAGTCTAAAATACTTGTGTATTTTTAAAGGGAATGTTTCATAAAAGACAATGAGGTAGCAGAATTGATTAAATGATTTCTCTGTGTCATCAAAATATTTCAAAAATAATTTTCTGGCTTAGTGAAATGTATCTGTAGTCCAAGACTGGTAATTATCTAAAACAATTAGCTGTTTTGAGAACAAATACATTCTACTAAAAATAAGTTGATTTTTATATTTAGTTCTCCAAACATTTTATCCTAATGTTCTTTTACTCTAAAAAATTGCTGTAAAAGATCACTGCTGTGCTGAGGAGAGCTGGGACATATTTAAACTAAGTACTATTACCCAGCAGCATTTTAAAAGGCGGCATTGCTGTGTGGGAAGAACTTAATTGATGCCATACAGTATAAGGTGGTAACATTAAGTTTTCTGAATAGAATTAATACAGTTTTTTTTTTTTTTTTTTTTTTTTTTT
>NW_016107376.1:1841391-1847875 GCF_001604975.1 Cebus imitator
TCACTGCAACCTCCACCTCCTGGGTTCAAGTGATTCTCCTCTCTCAGCCTCCTGAGTAGCTGGTACTATAAGCATGTGCCACCATGTTCGGCTAATTTTTTGTATTTTTAGTAGAGATGGGGTTTCACCATGTTAGCCAGGATGGTCTTGATCTCCTGACCTTGTGATCCGCCCACCTCAGCCTCCTGAAGTGGTAGGATTACAGGCGTGAGCCACCATGCTCGGACAATCGAGTTTCTTTCAACAGTTCTTCGAGGGCCAGGTGTGGTGGCTCATGCTGTAATCCCACCACTTTGGGAGGCTGAGGCAGGAGAATACTGTGAGCCCAGGAGTTCAAAATCAGCCTAGACCACATAGAGAGTTCCCATTGTGGTGGCGCATGTCTGTAATCCCGGTTACCCGGGAAGCTGAGGCAGGAGGATCACCCAACCCCAGGAGGTTGAGCCTGCAGTGAACCATGACTGCAACTGCTGCCTGGACACAGAATGAAACTCTTTCAACACACACCCGCACACAAAGTCCTTGGAGGTGTATCTGTGCGCCCATGTTCAGAGCAGCATTACTGACAGTAGCCAAAAGCCGATCATGATCTGTGTGTAGACTATGCCCAGTGGTAGAAGGCAGGGGTCTGAGGGGCCCTTCAGGGGAGAACAGGAGGAAGGCTGCATTATTTATAGTAGCCAAAAGGTGGAAGCAGCCCAAATGTCCAGCAGATGAATAAATAAACCCAACTGTGGTATATGCATACAGTGGAATATTATTCTGCCTTAAAAAGGAAAGAAATTCTGATAAATGCTGTAACATGGGTGAATTTCAAGGCCATTATATTAAGTAAAATAAGCCAGTCATGAAAGGACAAATACTCTATGATTTCACTTACACCAGGTAGTTAGAATAGTCAACATTAAAGAGGCAGAACGTAGAATAGAGGTTCCTGGGGCTGCAGGAATAGAGAGTGATACAGTTTGGATGTGTGACCCCACCCAAATCTCCCGTCAAATTGTAATCCCCAGCGTTGAAGGCGGGGCCCGGTGGGAGGTAACCGTTCATAAGGGTGGCTCATCAATGGTTTTGCACTATCTCCTTGGTGCTGTTCTCGTGATAGAATTCTCATGAAATCTGCTCGTTTTATTTATTTATTTATTTTGAGATGGAGTTTTGCTTTGTCAACCAGACTGGAGTATAGTGGGTGTGGTCTCAGCCCACTGCACCCTCTGCCTCCCAGGTTCAGGTGACTCTCCTGCCTCAGCCTCCTAAGTAGATGGGACTGTAGGCCTTTATCATCGTGCCCAGCTAATTTTTGTATTTCTAGTAGAGACGGGGTTTTGGTCAGGCTGGTCTCTAACTCCTGGCCCTAAGTGATAAGCCCGCCTCAGCCTCCCAAAGTGCTGGGATCATAGGCATGAGCCACTATGCCTGGCCAAGATCAGGAGGAAGTTTCTTAAGAGAGAGACATTATGAAAATGGTCATGTACATTCACCTGTCATAAAAAGTGAAGATTACATTAAATAGATGAAGAAGAGTAATTGACAACAATGAGGCTGGTTCAGTGGGAAATGGAATAAAACACAAGCATGTACATGTCTGTAAAAGCAGGAAATATTTTCTTTCTTTTGTAACTGCACAAACTATCCTTGGTATAAATAGGAACATCAACTTTAATGGAAGAAAATGTCCCCCTCAGTGAGCATCCTTCATGGACCATCAAGCTAGGCCATGCCTCATTTCACTGCCAAGCAGTGAAGCTCAATTCTACTCGGCTAATGAAAAGAAATTCTGCTAAAAGGAGAGAGTTAGAAGCCACCCCTTTCCTGGGTTATGCCCTTCTTATTATCATACTAAAGCAGAATCCATTTGCAGCTGCAGAATAGCAGCTGGAACGCAGATGGTGCCTGCAGAGTTAAAACACTTAAGGAACCTTAGTGCCCTATCCTTCTTAACATTCCTGAAAGATAAGCAAATGAAAAGTGTTGAGTGATATACAATTTGCCCTTGGGCTAAGTTCCATTATTAAAAACTCCTTCACCAGTATTTCCCACAATACACTCCTTATCCCCTAAGGAAGAGCCAGGTGGTGAATACCTGTGTGAATGCAGGTGTTTCAAACAGAATCAACCTCCTTAATTCATGACCTTAAACAGGCAATGTAAACCAGATTACTCACTCTTCCCCTGAAAATGTTTTCTTATCTCCAGGAATCTTTAAACACAGCTCTCCTATGCCCAGTTCTTCCAAGTAACTCTATCAGCACTCATCTACCTACTAACTTAAGTGCCATTTCTAAATCAAAGTTGTAGGTAACACTTTCTTACTAAGTCACCGAACCAATACATCACCAAGCACTCTTGGAGTCTACCAGCCCCCCATGTTCCTTTCCAAACTGTAAATATCTGCTGTGCATTTGTCTGTCACACTTTTTCCTAAAATTGTAAGTTCCTCTGATGCACCTTTTAATGCTCTTTACGGAGGCACGTAATGGCGGATATTATGATGTGAGCTCTCATTATGACTTTGGTGTCGACTTTTCACTTCAGTGAATATGAATACCAGATTTCTTTTTTTAAGAGATTGGACAAGGAAAAT
The DNA here is from genome assembly GCF_001604975.1 of Cebus imitator. Taxonomy (NCBI): domain Eukaryota; kingdom Metazoa; phylum Chordata; class Mammalia; order Primates; family Cebidae; genus Cebus; species Cebus imitator. The sequence continues at coordinate 1,843,976 of NW_016107376.1, forward strand.
GTGGCACATATACACCATGGAATACTATGCAGCCACAAAAAACAATGAGTTCATGTCCTTTGTAGGGACATGGATGAACCTGGAAACCACCATTCTCAGCAAACTGGCACAAGAACAGAAAATCAAACACCGCATGTTCTCACTCATAGGCGGGTGTCGAACAATGAGAACACATGGACACAGGGAGGGTAGCATCACACACTGGGGTCTGTTGAGGGGGGCCAAGGGAGGGACAGCAGGGGGTTGGGGAGGAATAACATGGGGAGAAATGCCAGATATAGGTGACAGTGGGATGGTGGCAGCAAACCACATTGCCATGTATGCACTTATGCAACAATCCTGCATGATCTGCACATGTACCCCAGAACCTAAATGCAATTAAAAAAAGAAAAAAAGGTTGGGTCTCAATTTGTCACCCAGGCTGGAGTCCAGTGGCACAGTCATAGCTCACTGCAGCCTTGAACTCCTGGGCTCCAATAATCCTCCCATCTTGGCCTCCTGAGTAGCTGGGACCAGGTGGCTGATATTACACCTGGCTAATTAATTTTTTTGTAGTTAAGGGAGCAGTCTTTCTATGTTGACCAAACTGGACTTGAACTCCTGGCCTCAAGCAATACTCCCACTTTGGCCTCCCAAAATGCTGGGATTGCAGGCATGAGCCACAGTACCCATCAATGTTACTTTTTTTTTTTTTTTTGAGACTGAGTCTCGCTCTGTCGTTAGGCTGGAGTGCAATGGCGCAATCTCGGTTCACTGCAACCTCCACCTCCCGTGTTCAAGTGATTCTCCTTCCTCAGCTTCCCGAGTAACTGGGACTACAGGGGCATGTCACCACACCCAGCCAATTTTTGTATTTTTAGTAGAGATGGGGTTTCACCATGCTAGCCAGGATGGTCTCAATCTCTTGACCTCATGATCTGCCTGCCTCAGCCTCCCAAAGTGCTGGGATTACAGGCATGAGCCACCACGTCCAGCTCTGATATCACATTTTTAAAAAAAAACACTATTATCTCTTTGTCCTCCATTGGAAAGAAAATTGTGTATGTGTGTGCTTTTTAAATAGTACAAAGTCCACTGACATTTAAAGTGCAAGCACTGTGCAGATGTACCAACTGCATTTTCTTTAAAATCTGGTCCTATGATCGATATTAAATGCTTTAATATATGCATTCTCAACAGGGGCAACTTCATCGTCAAGGGGACACACATTTGTTCTTAGGGGGTAAAAAAATAATCTTACTCTTTTTGAGTATAAAGCACAGATACACATACAGTACCTAAAAATTACACAGCGGAACAGACATGTCTGTGGTAGAAAATTTTATGGAGGGAGGGATGATGATTAGGAAAAAAGTTGCCAAGAAAAGGCTCTTTAAGGGGGGTGATAATGAAAAAGGCTGAAAATCACTGGTTTTAAATGAAACATTCATGTTAATACAGCAACACAGTACAGTTCTTGAACCTTGAAATCTGTAGATATCATTTTCTGTGGGACACTTTCTCTTATTCCTGAGTGCCGGGGACTGCTTCTCCTGAATGTTCTTAAGGGATTGAACCCTCCTCCCATGAAAGCACCCATCACTCTATATGATAATTGTGCATTTTATCTTATCCCCCACTGTCCTGTTAACATTTCAAGAGAATAGAGACTGTCTTCATTCATTATTTATATAGTATCTATTGTGGGAAAGGAACTGGGCTTGTTCCTGGGAGTACAATCAGAAACAAGTGAAACACAAATGCAGGCCTCCCAGAACCTCCATGCTTCTTGTTGAAAAACAGATAAGTAATCAGCTGGCCATGGTGGCTCACGCCTGTAATCACAGCACTTTGGAAGGCCGAGGTGGGTGGATCACCTGAGGTCAGGAGTCCGAGACCAGCCTGGCCAACACGGTGAAACCCCGTCTCTACTAAAATACGAAAAATTAGCTGAGCATGGTGGTGCACACCTCTGGTCCCAGCTACTTGGGAAGCTAAGGCACAAGAATTGTTTGAACCTGGGAGGCTGAGGTTGCAGGGAGCCGAGATTGGGCAACAGAGCAAGACTCCATCTCAAAGAAAAAAAAAAAGGACAAGAAATTGGTAAGTACTGGTAAACACATGCATCAAACAATCTATAAACTCTTTCATTAATGTTCTGTGGAGGGAATTAACAGGGTGTAAGCGGCAGTGCTCAAGAAGAAATCACTGAGGAGGGGACAATGAGGACATAGGACGTTAAGTAGGTAGGAGGAGAGATTCCAAGCCTCATGAAGGGACAGAAAGAGCACAAGGGAGCAGTCCTGCAGAGGTGATGGAGGGAGACAAGAGTACCTGCTAGGCAATGAGGTGGGGAATGGCAGGAAAGGACACTGCAAAGTCAGGCTGACAGGAGCTCGTTTACACACAGCCTTTAAAATGTGAGAAGGAGTTTTGATTTATCTAAGAGCACTAGACAGTCACAATAGGTTTTTAGGCAGGACAGAGACAGGATCCAATTTAAGTGTTAAGAAAATCCCTCTAGCTGCCATGGGGAGAGAAAATCAGGAAAAGCAACAGAGACAGGAGGAGACAGGTCAAAAGGCTGTTCTAATATTAATAGTTCCAGGGAGACGGGACAGGCTTGGACTAATGAGATAACAGCAGAGACGGAGAAAAGCGGATCAGCACAGATCATCTGAGCAGGGCAGAGAAACAGAGGAATCGAGGATGCTTTCGGCTTGAGCAACTGGAGGGATGCTAGGACATTGGCCGAGATGAGATTTTTATCTTCATTTTATCCCTGACTTTGCTTTGTGTTGGCCTCTTCAACCAGGTCTACTATCAAGGGTGGGATATTCTAATATCCTTCTGCTCTAAGGCGTAGTCTAGTAAGAACCTACCAGATACACTCATTAAGGAATGACTAGAGTCAGCAAAAGCAGCCAGGGTACTTTTTTTTTTTTTTAGACAGAGTCTTTCTCTGTCACCCAGGCTGGAGTGCAATGGCACAATCTCGGCTCACTGCAGCCTCTGTCTCCCGAGTTCAAGTGATTATCCTGCCTCAGCCTCCCGAGTAGCTGGGATTACAGGCACCCGCCACCATGCCTGGCTAAATTTTTGTATTTTTAGTAGAGACAGGGTTTTACCATGTTGGCCAGGATGGTCTCGATCTCCTGACCTCGTGATCTGCCTATCTCGGCCTCCCAAAGTGCTGGCATTACAGGCGTGAGCTACCACATCCAGCTTTTTTTTTTTTTGAGACAGATTCTTGGTCTGTCTCCAAGGCTGGAATGCCGTGGCACAATCTGGGCTCACTGCAGCCTCTACCCCCTGGGTTCAAGCAATTCTCCTGCCTCAGCCTCCTGAGTAGCTAGGATTATAGATGCGTACCACCACGCCTGGCTAATTTTTGTATTTTTAGTAGAGACGGAGTTTCACCATATTGCTCAGACTGCTCTCAAACTCCTGACCTCATGATCTACCCGTCTTGGCCTCCCCAAATGCTAGAATTACAGATGTGTCACCACCACGCCTGACCAGGAACCATTTTTGGTGAACAGGAATATAGAAATCATCCTAGGTAGAGAACTTCTGTTTATAGAGCCAACCTTGCCCGGTGTGTTGGCGTGAACCTGCAGTCCTAGCTACTCAGGTGGCCAAGGTGGGAGGATGACTTGAGCATAGGAATTTGAGGCTACAGGGAGCTATGAATGTAATACTGCACTCCAGCCTGAGTAAGAGGGCATGATCCTGACTCTAGAATATTAAATTTAAATTTAAAACGGTCAACCTTGATCACCTTTATTTTTGCAAAGATTAATGGAAGATAGTCTTTTGATGTGATATTAGCTAGATAATTTTTTTTTTAAATGTGCTACGTTTCTACGTATTATTATCGAGAAAGGGTATTGCTCTATCACCCAGACTGGAACACAGTGG
>NW_016107376.1:1849651-1851230 GCF_001604975.1 Cebus imitator
AAAAAAAAAAAAAAAAAAAAGCAGCAAACTGGAGCTGGCGATGGTCATTTTTTACATAGTTTTGCCCCCTCTCCCTTACTTGACAATGCTTTCTGAAGCAGCAGTGAGAAGGAACACCCAGCTCTGGGGGTTTCCTTACCGCCCACATCCTCTCTGCTTTCAACTACAACCATGCGTGAGCCCCCACTTTACACTGTTTCAATATTATTCACCACGTGCTTTTCTTATTCTTCAATAATTACTAAAAGCACCGGCTTTTAGGTGATCAGGTACAACACATACAACATATTTAGCAAGAAAATGAGAAAACTGCTTTTACTAAAGGATGCTTTTAGCCCTATGTAATGCATGCCTGTAAGCACAGAACGGCAGTGTTTTCCTCAACTCAAACCCCGTAATTTAGTAAATATGCACTTTCATTTTTTAAAAGGCAGACAGAAAGAGAAATACGGTACATAGGTATTTTACGTACCATTTATGCCTTAAGCTTGTTGGAACTGTACATTAACCGGATAGTTTTGGGCTTTAAAGACTGATTTGGAGAATGCTATAGACCCAAGGGACATACAGAAGAAATAGCAAAACTTTTCCGATGAAGAGATTTGGTGCCATTGAGCCTGATGAAGTGCTGTCTTTCTACCTCTCGCTGCCGGCCCTGGTCTTCCACGCTGGTGAGAATGGGCTCCTTCCTGGGCTCTGAGTCAGCCTGCCTCCTCCTACCTCTTGTTCTCAACACTGGTCCTGATACGTGACCCTGCTGAGGTCCCCTTCTCTCCTATACTGGCCTGCATCCTCAATCAAACAGGGCCCCTCGGGGAACAATCCCATAACAGGCAGTGAAGTCCCTAGGACGTACTGTGGCTTCCTTTAACCCGGCTAAAGGAAGTGGGAAGTCCGAGGTGCCAATGGGGACAAGGAGATTCTGTCACGTTCCCATAGAATGCTCAGATTCAGTTCCTGAATGGAACTGAAATGGGAATAATAGCAGCAATCCCATAGAGTCCTTGTGAGGATTTTAAAAAGTGGGTTTATAGAAAGCACTACATAAGTATCTTTGGTTCTTATCAATCCGACCCCCTGACTCTGCCTTGGCTTAAAGAGAAATTTAGCTTCATCAATAGCAAGTTCCTCCCGACTTGCTGCCGTGGAGGCAGAACTTGCATTCTCTGTATGTTTTGTTTCTGTTTTTATTTTTGGGGGGACGGAGTTTCGCTCTTGCTGCCCAGGCTGGAGTATAATGGCGAGATCTCAGCTTACTGCAACCTCTGCCTCCCAGATTCAAGCGATTCTCCTGCCTCAGCCTCCCGAGTAGCTAGAATTGCAGACATGCACCACCACGCCTGACGAATTTTTTGTATTTTTAGTAGAGATGGGGTTTCTCCATGTTGGTCAGGCTGGTCTCGAACTCCTAACTTCCGGTGATCCGCCTACCTCGGCTTCCCAAAGTGCTGGGATTACAGGCGTGAGCCACCACACCTGGCCCTCTTGTTTTTAATGTAAGGAGTTTGGTAGGGGCTTTGCTGCCCCTAACAGTATTTCCAGACCACAGGACATGAGCTATCTCCATAAGGTCCATTTT
>NW_016107376.1:1853440-1879570 GCF_001604975.1 Cebus imitator
ACAGGTTCTCACTGTGTTGCCCAAGATGGTCTTAAACTCATCAGTTCAAGTGATCCTCCTGCCCTGGCCTCCCGAACTGCTGGGATTACATGCATAAGCCAGTGTGCCTGGCTTATTTATTTTTTTAAAAAGGGGTTTCCGCGGTTATGCTCAGCAAACTAACACAAGAACAGAAAACCAAACACCGTATGTTCTCACTCACAGGTGGGAGTTGAGCAATGAGAACTCATGGCCACAGGGAGGGGAACATCGCACACTGAAGCCTGTTGAGGGGTGGCGGGTGGGGAAAGGGAGAGCATTAGAAGAAACACCTAACGTAGATGATAGGTTGATGGATGCAACAAACCACCATGGGACATGTATACCTGTGTAGCAAACCTGCACATTCTGTACATGTACCCCAGAACTTAAACTATAATAAAAATAAAAATAAAAAAAAAGAAAAAAAGAGGTTTCTGCAGACAAATAAGCATGGGAAATGAGACAACATCTTCTTCTTGGAGTCTCACAGTGCATATGAGCATATTATAGGCTCCAAAAAGTCTTATACAGAAAAACAGTGCATGCAATTTTAAGGTGACTTGAGCCAAGTCTCAGTTTCACTTCTGATGCTAAGTAATGTCATGGAAACATCCACTGAAACACATTAGAAAGCACTCTGTCTCCCATGTCCTCTCGTCTCCAGCTATGCGTCCAGCCTCGCTGATGTTTTTCCTTGCGGAGTTCTCGTTTCCAGCCTTACGCTCACCTCCCCACGTCAGGCCCCTGCTGCTTACTGCCCAAGTATTGCAACTGACCCCCTCACTTTAATCCAGCCTAATTAGTTTCAAGACAGATTAGTTTGCTTAAAATTCAGCTCCAGTGATTTCATCTTCTGGTTCAAAACCTTCACTCAATGAAAGAAAATAGGCCAATCATACAGAAAACACCACTCGAGGTCCTTTCCCACCCAGAGTGCCATCCCTTTCCTTCCCCCCATCCTCCTGTACCACATGTTTCATCTGAAAGGACCCCTGGTCCTTAAACTTCCTTCCATCTGTGCTCTGGCTCTAGCTGCTTCTTGACTTCCTCATGGAAAGCCCTCCTCAGGCATCCCAACTTCTCCAAGTCTTCTCTATTCTCTGAAGCTCAGCTATAACCCCACCACTTCTTTCCTTTTTGAGATGGAGCTTCACTCTTGTCACCAGGATGGAGTGAGTACAATCTCAGCTCAGTGCAACCCCTACCACTGGGTTCAAGTGATTCTCCTGCCTCAGCCTCCTGAGGAGCTGGGATGACAGGCATGTGCCACCATGCCTGGCTAATTTTTGTATTTTGGGGAGAGACAGGGTTTCACTGTGTTGGCCAAGCTGGTCTTGAACTCCTGGCCTCAGGTGATCTGCCCACCTCAGCCTCCCAAAGTGCTCAGATTACAGGCATGAATCACCGCCCCCAGCCGAATCCCACCGCTTCTCCAGAGCTTCCTGGTGCCCCTGTCATAAATTATCCTTGCTCCCTTTGCCATCCCAGGGAATTGTATTCACTGCACTTGTTACATCTGGCCTTCCATTTTCAGAATGAGGCATCAAGAGGACACAGACAGTCTCTCATTCATATTTATCTCCCCAGCTGTACTGAATGCAACATCTTGTTCAGAGAGTTCTAGAAGTAACCTGGATAATGAGTAACAATCACATTACTTATCTAGGAAATGTCCTGTACATAGGAAAGGAAACACATGCTTTTCAATTCAGAACCAATGACCTTGGAAACTCTGTTGCCAAAATATGACCAGTACATGTGCAACAGAAAAGAAAATTCTCCACATTCTTCCTTAAAGTGCCAGCCTCTTTTAATACTAAGTGCTGTAATTTTGTTACACTGATGCTCTGTTGGTAACTACAAACACCATAGTTCAAGATAAACTATGAGACACAGAAATTTGTACCAGTTCTCAGGGTGCCAGCTGCAAGAAAATGTCCCCTTTTGTTCCTGAGAGGAATCACATATGTTCAAATTCCCCAAAAATCTTTAATAATGAACTGAAAAATAACAGAATAATGTTAGCACGCCAGGTATTACCCAAAATACCATGGGCAGAAGTAAAACACCTATCTCACTGTATTAGACACTTATGGTAAAGAAAAACTCGGACAAATTCAATTCATATAATAAATGAGCAACAAAACACTGGGTAAAAACAAAATTAAAAGCTTGGAATTACTAGTTCAACAAAATGGTTTTTAATCTTTCCAGAAAACAAACAGTAAAACCACAGAAACTTAGCACAACTGTTAGAGAAAGTCCAAAAAAGTCTTTTCTGCTTCTCATGATATCATTTACTCTGTTCTCTCAATTTACAATTCTAAATGCCAGGATCTTTCACTAATACTCAAAGCAGTGTGTTACTTTATTCTGTCTATGAAATGGAAGGAGAGAAGGACGCTAGCTAGCAGTGGCTGAATTCTCATAGCAATCTTTGTTAAGCAGTTATTATTTTATGAATTACTTACAAATTATAGCAATCTGGACTAGCACAGGAGAGTGGATGAAGTGAACTCCCTCTAGTTCTAAACACCTCTGGTACTAAATACACGGGTTCCCATCTCGCTTACTTTTTTCCTAGCCGTGAAACCTTGCACAAGTGACTTCATACTCTCCCCACTGCCCCTGCCACAAAACTTGGGTACTAACAGTTTCTATTTTTTTTGCAGTTATTGCAAGTATTAGATGAGTTATTATCTGTGAAGGGCTTAGAATAATGCTTGGCAATGGTAAGCTCTTTATATAAATATTTGTTAAATAAACAGAAAATATAGTCAGTTCAGTAACTTGCTGAAGGACACACAGTGAAATAAGTGATAGAAGTGGGATGTTAACCCAGATCTTTCTTGCTCTTTACACGCTGCTGTCTTCAGTGGAAAGACTGACACCTTCTCTCTGCATCCTCTCGTGGTGGAAAGGATGAGGGAGCTCTCTGGGGCATCTTCTCTAAGGGCACTAATGCCATTCCTGAGGGCTCCACCCTCATGACCTGATCACCTCTGTAAGGCACCCCATCCAAAAACCATCACCTTGGGCATTAGGATTTCAACATGTGAATTCTGGGGACACAAATATTTAGACCATAGCAGATGGGATTGTGAAAGGCAGTGGGAGTGATGAAAAGGGACCGTTTTCCAGGGTCTGGTCTAAGAAAGGGCATGGCTGGGCATGCTGGCTCACGCCTGTAATCCCAGCACTTTAGGAGGCCAAGCTGGGCAGATTGCTTGAGTTCAGGCATTCAAGACCAGCCTGACCAACATGGTGAAACCTCGTCTCTATCAAAAATACAAAAATTAGCTGGGTGTGGTGGTGGGGGCCTGTAACCCCATTTACTTGGGAGGCTGATGCAGGATTCTAATAGTTTCTATTTTTTGCGACCTTTTGAACCCAGGAGACAGAGGTTGTGGTGAGCCGAGATTGCAGGATTGCACTCCAGCCTGGGGGGCAGCAAGAGTGAAACTCCATCTCAAAAAAAAAAGAAGAAGAAGAAGAAGAGCCAGATTCAAAGCAGGTGTGTCCACTACAAGAAACAAGACCCTTTCCACTTCCTCCTGTCTTGGTATGTTCACCTCATTCAGGGGACTAGCTTTCTAGCTTTTTAATCACAGAAGGTTCTGGAAGGAATTATGAGAAGAGCTGGAACGTACATAGAAAATAAAAGCAGAGATATTAATTACCTTGGTTGTATATGTACACAACACACGTGTATAACAAAACATCACACTGAGGCTGGGTGCAATGCTTCATGCTTCTAATCCCAACACTCTGGGAGGATGAAGCAGGTGAACCATTTGAGCCCAGGAGTTCGAGACCAGCCTGGCCAACATGGTGAAACCAACCCTGTCTCTACTAAAACTATAACAATTAGTTGGGTGTGGTGACACATGCCTGTAGTGCCAGTTACTTGGGAGGCTGAAGTGGGAGGATGGCTTGAACCCAGGAGGTCAAGGCCAAAGGCACTGTCATTGTGCTACTGCATTCCAGCCTGGGCCAGAATGAGATCTGGTTTTTATAAGAAAAAGGTAAAAACAAAAATCCCACAAAACCACACACATTATATATCATAACATATTTGTCAATTACACCTCAGTCAAGCTGGGGGAAAAACATAAAAGGAAATTTTATAATGACAAAAAGAAAAAGATGAAAAGTAAAATTGCTAGGAGCCAGCAAAAGTTGATGAAAAGCAAACCCTTTCAAGGAAGCCGTAGTGTTCAGGTTCTGGATGGTTACTGAGCTGGAATGAGGACTGAGTTAAATCACAGCCCTGACTACTGGCCGCCTGGGGCATTTCCCGCTTCCACACTGGCTCCCAACCCCACAGCCTTTCCCCCACAAAGCAACCGGTGCTTTTCTTTTACGAGGGCTCTTAAGATGTAAAGTTTATTTCAAATCATGCCACTCTTGCTCAGCACCTTCCGTCAGGTGTTCGAACATTCACGGCATAGTTCCAAGGCTTCCCCTGGCCTGCAGCTCTGGCCTGCAAGTCCTTGTGTGACCTCTGGCCTGCCTCCCTTTCTCCTTTCTCTGTACTCAGACACACTGGGCCCTGGGCTCTTCCTAGAATGCGTTCAGAGCTTTGCCTTTATGGTTTCCACTGCCTGAAATACTCTATCTCCAAATATCCACATGGACACATTCTCACTCCATTCATACATTTGATCGAATGTCACCTTCACAGAAGCCTTTTCTGGTGGGGACAGGGTCTTGCTCTATCACCCAGGCTGGAGTGCAGTGGCACAATTACGGCTCACTGCAACCTCTGAGTGATCCTGCTAGGGGCTTCGTCTTGTTTACTCTGTTTCTGGCGGCTGGGAGATTACTGGCACACAGTAGGCAGAAGGGAGGGAGGGAGGATGGATGGGCAAACCTGGATTTTAGCCAAGTATCAGATGAGCTTTCTTATTCTTGTATAGAAGCTATTAGAAGCTGAATGACCAAATAGTTAAGCTGATTTACAACTGCACAAACAACCAAACTTCAAAGATCCCAATTTACAGCATGATAATCTGAAGAGCTACTTAGAGCATGATTTCAAAGGTGAGAGGGGAAGGTGGGGAAATTAATGTCTCCAGAGGAAAGCGATTCAGAATGGCTGGGGAAGGTTTCAAATTATACCTTGAAGGGGAGCAGAATAGGTCATCCCCAAAATATGTGACTTTGCCATAAGGATTGTTTTGAACTGAAGGCGACTGAGAATCTACAAATGCAGGAAAAATTCTCTGCCATCCCCTCATCTGCCTAAAACCAGGACTCAAATTTTCCCTTGTAAAATTCCCCTCTGCTGTACCAGGAACAGAAAACTTGAGTCTTCCTGCTGGAGATGGTGAGTTGGCATGGAGATGAGATGCAGAAACACACCTTACTAAAATAACCCTCATCTTCCATTAGCTTTCCCATATACTTCCTCGTCACCTTCCTGCAATTCAGCAGCCCATAAAATGCACCCTTTTCTTTGTTAAAAATGGTAAATGAGCCCCCAGTCCTCCCACTTTGAGCTTCACTCCTTTTCTGTCAACTCCTGTGCATGTAAAATATTAACAAAATTGCATGTCTTGTATCCTGTGAGATGTGTCTTTTGTAAGTTTAATTCACTGGCCTTAAACACTATACCTAAGAGGGTAGAGAAGTTGTTTTCTCCCCAGTGACCTTCACTTTACCACCAATTCACGTGCCGGCCTACGCCATTCTATTCCGTGCCTTGCCAGATCACAAGTATTTAATCTGATGTGTTCTGCTTTGGAAGAGCTATATTTATAGCACACTCACATGGGAGGAAATCAGGTAAGAGGGCATAAAAACATGTCACATGAGGACTCTGGGATTTTTAGCCCAGAGAAGAAAAAATCTGAAGAGGAAGAAGGTGATCATATACTTTATAAGGCCCAGAGAGGACAGAACTGGGATCAAAGAATTGAAGTTGTAAGGCAAAGCAAACCTTCATTCTATATAAATCCGAACGCTCTAACAGAACTGTTAACAGAGGGCACAGGCTGCCAGCCAAGAGGAGAAGAAATGGCCTTTTTGGGAAGATGTGGTGTGGGAGAACAGATGGATAACTGGCTTGGATCACTACTGGCAGCACGCAGGGTAAACACAAGCAGAGCACAGGTGGTGTGGGTCCTCGGGCTGTAGCTGCCACCCATTGGCTGTGGGCTCTTCACTGCCAATCAACAATTTTGGGCATCAGTTCACTCCATCACAGCAAAAATGGATTAAATCAGTGGTTGGCCAACCCAGTTCCTCAGAGCCCAGGGTTCAGAGCAAATGGCACGGGAATGCTTCAGCAGTGGTTGCAGATAAAAATCCAACTGGGCCACATAGCTGAATATCCCCAAATTCAGGGCCATTCCCCCGAGTTTTAATACATTTCCAGTTATAATAAGTTTCCAATCATGTTAAATACATGTCCATGTTCTTTCTATGTCAGTTTGCCTCGATTATAAAAAGTCTTTTAAAAAATCTAGTCATAGGCCGGGCGTGCTGGCTCACGCCTATAATCCTAGCACTTTGGGAGGCAGAGGCGGGTGGATCATGAGGTCAAGAGATCGAGACCATCCTGGTCAACAAGGTGAAACCCCGTCTCTACTAAAAAAAAAAAAAATACAAAAATTAGCTGGGCATGATGGTGCGTGCCTGTAGTCCCAGCTACTCGGGAGGCTGAGGCAGGAGAATTGCTTGAACCCAGGAGGCGGAGGTTGCGGTGAGCCGAGATTGTGCCATTGCACTCCAGTCTGGGCAACAACAGCAAAACTCCGTCTCAAAAAAAAAAAAAAATCTAGTCATACATAATTTTCTATGACTCTAAAGTTTTGAGGTGACTGCTGTATGCACCCAAATAGAAGGAAGGTGCTGCCACATTTTACAAAGAATATCTTGTGGCCAACTCTTAGTACTGTCAAAGATGGTCAAACACTGGGGCAGAGATTCAAGATGCTTACTAACTCCATTTTCTTCCTTGAATACAGACAACTACATTTCTAGCCTTCCTTGCAGTTAGATGGACCCAGGTGATCAAATTTTGGCCAGTGAAATGTGTGGGGAATGATGTCTGCCATTTTCCAGCCTGGCAACAAAAGGACCTGTGTGGTCTTCCCAAGTTTTCTCTCTTCTCTGGGGACAGTGTATATACAATACATGTAACATACAAAATATGTGTTAACCAACTTTTTATTATATTGGTAAAGCTTGGGTTCAAAAATATGCTGTTAAGTTCTTGAGGAGTCCAAAGTTACACACGGATTTTGGCTGCGTAGGGGTTCCATGCCCATAATCTCTCATCGTTCAGTGGCCAATCCCATCTTGCTGTGATGGAGTTATTAACTCTCACATTAATATAGAAAAAATAAACATGCACTAACTTAGAAGGATCCCTCTCTCCAAATCTTTATTCATATTTAATTTTTAAAAATCTGAAAACTTCTCACCTGTCTTGTGCATATCAGTAGAGATACTTGGCCACCTAACCCCTTTCTAATGTAAATTTCCATTCAATTAATTGGAAACAGTTTTTGTTTTGAATGTTTGAGTTTATCATGGCATCCAGTATTTATAACAGTGACATTATGTCTCCAGAAATAAGTGTTAAATCTCTATTTAAACATTTAAGTCAAATGTATCAGGTGATTTATGTAAACACAGCAAAATAATATTGATTGAGATCACTGAGCCCATGTATCTCCAGCAAGCAGCATGCTGTTGTTCAAAATAAAGTAATTGAACATGTCCTCCTCATAGCAAGGGAGAGCTTGTAAGGTTTCAAATTTAAGGTGACTCTCTCTTTTCTGAAGAATACTTCTGAGAGGAAAAAAGCCTCATCTTGTATTCAGGCATATGTGGCAATCTTTGGCAAATTTTTATTTCTGAACATTTATTTTTGCATATTCTCTAAGTGCATATGGAAAAAATAAACATGATTTATTTTTGTTCAGTTGTATAAGCTCATTTGGCTTTGGCATTTACATGGAATGGGAACCCAGTAACATTCTGTATGTATAAAAACCTTTGATTATTTTTTCAGGTGCTTTTAAGTTTTAAAAAAATACCAAATATGCTTGGCAAGCGACGGTACTTCTGACTACAAAGCCACATGTAAGTCAAATAAAAGTAATTCACACATACCTTTTCAAGGGCCAATTTACACATACCTTTTCAAGGGCCAATTTTTACCAACAAGCCCTATTCTCATTTTTATCTATTGGTGGAGGACAGGGGCGATAAATGTGGCAATGATTACGGGAAAAGAAACGGCATTGTTCTGATGGATTAGTTTTTGTTTTTTTGCTGTTGTTCTCTGCTTTGTTCCCCATGAATAGATTACCCGAGAAGGTTCAAGCTTCTATTTTCTTGCCAAAGTTGCTGGGTTAGCAAAGTATACTTGAAATGCCTTCTAAGATTTTGTTCAAAGTTGAAATTAAACAGAAGCGTCTAAACTTCTCTACCAAAGAGGGTAAAAACTCTTACTGGCAAACCAATCATTAATGACCATATATTTTAAATTAATTAATTTGCTATTTGTGAGCTATGGCACTGGCTTAAGATTTTCAAGGTAATAGCTAACAACTTCCATCTTTTAAAACATTTCTCACAGAAGGTGGGATATTCATTTTTATGCTGAAGGTCTCCTTTTGTTAAACTTATCAATTCTATAAAAATGATCTAAAAGCATTCCAGAGTTTTATAGTATTTAAAGTTATCGTACTTCCAAGGGCTCATTTATGCAAAACTGCTAGTATTCTGGGCTCACAGATGCTATGAGCCCTCCAAAGAGGATCAGAATTGGTCCAGCTCTGTGTAGACCTTAATAATTTTGATGAGTGATTGCACATATAGGCAAACACAATAGGTGCTGGGAACCTATGCTTGTATTCCCAGCACTTTGGGAGGCCGAGGTGGGTGGATCCCTTGAGCCTGGGAGTTTGAGACCAGTCTGGGCAACATGGCAAAACCCCATCTCTACAAAAAAAATACAAAAGTTGGCTGGATGTGGTAGCATGTGCCAACAGTCTCAGCTACTCGGGAGGCTGAGGAGGGAGAATTGCTTGAACCTGGGAGATCAAGGCCACCCCACTGCACCTGAGCCTGGTGACAGAATGAGATTCTATCTCAAAAAAGATATGTGAGGGAAAGAAATCAAAGATTTATTTGGTAGTTATTTTATGATCTTATTACTGTCAACAACTGAGGCAAAGAAGTGATCATTGGAAAGGAGCAGGGAGTTGTTTCCAGAATAGCAAAGACCATACTCTCAGAAATTTTTCTGTTCACATAGATGCCACCTATAGTCAAATCAGATGGATTTTCACAGTTTCGTGGTTTTTTGTTGTTGTTGTTTTTCTTTTCTTTCTTTTTTTTTTTTTTTTTTTTTTTTTTTTTTTTTTTTTTTTTTTTTTTTTTTTTTTTTTTAGACAGAGTTTTGCTCTTGTTGCCCAGGCTGGAGTGCAATGGCAAGATCTTGGCTCACAGCAACCTCCGCCTCCCAGGTTCAAGCAATTCCCGTCTCAGCCTCCCAAGTAGCTGGGACTACAGGTGAATACCACCATGCCCAGCTATTTTTTATATATTTTTAGTAGAGATGGGGTTTCACCATGTTGGCCAGGGTAATCTCAATCTCTTGACCTCATGATCCACCCGCCTTGGCCTCCCAAAGTGCTGGGATTATAGGTGTGAGCCACCACGCCCAGCCATTTTCATGGTTTTTAAATGAAATGTGTTGGATTGTCTATTGTCAACTCTGCACTATGCCTCCGCGGGCCTCATCCTTTCCCATCTATCAAAGAGCATGAATTCCTATGGATGATATTTTCAGAGACTTTGTTAACAGGGTCTCAGGTTGGACTCTTCAGTGAGAGGCACTTGTGTGACATGCGGAAGTCAGGGGAGAAGCCAGATTATTGCTCCACCATCAGCAGAAGCCATCCCTGGGCTACAGCAGACTACAGACTTTCCAGTTCCATTAGACCAGCAGTTCTCAAAGTGTGACTCAGGAACCCATAGAAGCTCTAGGGACCATTTTCAGGATTCCACAAGGTCAAAACTATAATCTTAATGGCACTAAGACATTATTTGCCTTTTAATACTCTCCTCTCATGATGGTAGAGTGTACTTTTTTCAAACACTATGTGACCTATGATGACTTTATCACTCTGATGGCTGAGGGAATGCCTGCTTATAAATTCTCATGATTTAAATTTTTCTGTTTTAATTTCTAATGCAAAAAATACCAAGAGGCATAACCTATATAAACAAAAGCTCTTTGAGGTATTCAATAATTTTTAAGGGCCAGGCACAGTAGCTCATGTCTGTAATCCCAGCCAAAGTGGGTGGGTCGCTTGAGCCCAGAAGGTCAAGACCAGCCTGGGCAACCTAGCAAGACCCTATCTCTATAAAGAATATAGTAATAATAATCATATTAATTTTTAAGAATGTAAAGTGGTCATGAGATTAAAACATTTGGGAAACAATATTCTAGGTTGTACCCTGAAAATCACCCACCAAATGCTTTAGGTAGCTGCAGTTATCAGTGCTGACTTTTAGTAATTCTGGCAACTTCTTGATTCCCCAAATGCCACCAGCAGCCCTGAGAACCGGCAGCTTTCTCTGACTTTATTCCTTCAGTCCTTTTAGATTTTGTAGATCTTAATTCCCTATGTTAAATCACTTTACTTCTGAAATATTTGAAGTGGTTTTTGTCTTCCTGACTAAACCACGAACAGAGTTCAATACAAAATACTATAAATTTGTTTTTCAGACATCTTCAAAATCACACCATATGAGAAATCTCTTCTGCACTCCTACGATGAATTAGACAAGCCTATCCTCAAACCATTTTCTTCAAGTTCATGGCCAAAATGCTCAATGTTCTATGTTTTAAAATGGTTTCTCTGTCTAAAACATGCCATATGCTTTTCAGAGAAAGCTCAAAATTAACTGGTAAAGCTTTATATACAGCTCCACTAAAGCTCTTGCTGAAATGGACAGGAATACTGCAGTACAGTGCCTTCTAACAGAAACGTGCTCCAAGAATTCCAAGCCATTAAAACAACAAAAAAACCCAAACCTCTGATTTAAGACAATAGTTTTGATGGTAGAAAAAAGAATTAGGGGACAGATAGTTTCAAATTTGCCATAACATGTTTACCATTCCCTGTAAGTATTTACATAATTCTTAACATTATTTTTGTAATGTAGTTACAAGTTACAGATTGAACTCCCTGTTCTACTCTTTCCTCCTTCTCAACACTGTACTTGACTAGCTTAAGAAAAAAAATATAATTATAAACCCTAAATATCACTCACAGGCCCATCATTTCACTATATCTAGTATCTGCATGAGAAAGGGCTTTTCTTTCCCAAGACCAGCTATCACCATCACAGACAGGTTCTCAGACCTTCTTAACACTCTATAGTAAGCCAAAGCCACTGATACAAAGCTTCTGAGTTGCAGAAACATCAGCTATTTTTCTAAAGTGCTTGGTCTTGGAACATACAATGGTACAATCCAGAGAGGTCTGTGCAGTGCAGAACTGAATGCTTCATCCATCACCTGGTCTCCCCTAAAACTGAATTATGAGAAAAGCTATAAAGTAGCTTGGCTTTATAAAAGAGAAATTGGTTCTTTGTGGTCACTGATCCAGTTATATTAAACTGCTTGCCATTTCCTCCCTGCCCTTGGGAATATCCCAGTCCCCTTGCATGAAATATTTTACCTTGATCATCTTGCTGTATCTACCTGCATGTGGCAATGACATACTGCCTTGTACCTAGTAGGATCTCAAATAAATATGTATCAATATATGCATGTATATATATATTTATTTTAATGGATAAATAATATTATCTAAACAGTTACTTTCTAATAAGGTCAAAATATGTAAGCACAGACACATGAAGCTGAAAGGGAAGAGATGTCTGGGCGGTCATAAAAGACAGCCGGCACCAGTCAGCTCTCTCTCATCTCAAAGGTGTTAAAATATTTATTTTGGCTATATTTCCTGTTGCTTTGAAATATAACACCAATGAATTTCTTTTTCCCAGAGATTTTTTTTTTTTTTTTTTTTTTTTAGACAGGGCTGACTGCTGCCCTGGCTGGAGTGCCATCGCACAGTCTCAGCTCACTGCAGCCTCTGCATCTTAGCTTAAGCCACCTTCCCACTTCAGCCTCCCAAGTAGCTGGGGCTACAGGAGCACCCCACCACGCTGGGCTAATTTTGTATTCCTTTTTTTGTGGAAACAGGGTTTTACCATGTTGCCCAGGCTGGTCTGGAAATCCTGAGCTCAGGCAATCTGCTCGCCTTGGCCTCCCAAAGTGCTGGGATTACTAGTGTAAGCCACCAGACCTGGCCTCTCCTAGGGAGTATTGGAATGTTTTGTTTGTTTGTTTGTTTGTTTGTTTTTGAGTTCGAGTTTCGCTCTTGTTACCCAGGCTGGAGTGCAATGGCGCAATCTCGGCTCACCGCAACCTCCGCCTCCTGGGTTCAGGCAATTCTCCTGCCTCAGCCTCCTGAGTCGCTGGGATTACAGGCACGCGCCACCATGCCCAGCTAATTTTTTGTATTTTTAGTAGAGACGGGGTTTCACCATGTTGACCAGGATGGTCTCGATCTCTTGACCTCGTGATCCACCCGCCTAGGCCTCCCAAAGTGCTGGGATTACAGTGGAATGTTTTTGAAAATGTATTTTTAGGCTGGGTATGGTGACTCACACCTGTAAACCCAGCACTTGGGGAGACCGAGGCTGGTGGATCACGAGGTCTGGAGACTGGTCCTGGCTAACACAATGAAACCCCATCTCTATTATAATGCAGAAAAGTAGCTGGTCGTAGTGGCACATGCCTGTAGTCCCAGTTACTCAGGAGGCTGAGGCAGGGTAATTGCTTGAAACCAGGAGGCAGAGGTTGCAATGAGCCAAGATCGTGCCATTGCACTCTAGCCTGGTGACAGAGCAAGAATCTGTCTAAAAACAAACAAAAAAAAAGTATTTTTATATTTTTGTTTTTAACAGTAGTACTGAGGTATAGGAACACACTCCCCCATACTCCCCCACACCCATCCATCCACAGAGCGCAATTTGTGTTAAGTTTTAACTTATGTGATTACCTGTGAAACCATTACCACAATCAAGATAATGAGCAGACCAGGATATCAGAAGGGGCAGGAGGGAAGGATTATCAAGGAGTGTGAAGAAGCTTTTGGGTGACAGATTTGTTGTCACATTTAAAATTTTAAATCTTACTTCAAATAGAATAAATGTGGTATTTGTTTTAACCGAGGCTAGCAACAAGTCAAGGGAAAAATCTTAGTGAGTAGCTTGACATTTTGGATAATTAAAACAGAGCTTTTTTTTCCTCCTAAGACTTGGAATCACCATCTCTATTTCTAAAATTAATTGATATTTCTTTAAAAATAATAGTCTTATGACAGATACATATCCTTAGAAACGAGGTTCAATGGGATCAACAAGATATCTTTGGAGTGTATCCATTTTGTTTCTTGACTCATCAAATGAGTGGACAGTCATTTCATCTTGGTTAATTTCCTCATTTTGGCTTTTTTAAGGAGAAAAATATTGCAAAATTTATATATAAAGCTCTTAAACAAAGGGAAAAAGCCTCATTGGCTCTTCATTTTTCATATCATAGATTTTCAGAGGTTAAGCCTATGTTTATGTTGACATTTTCACTAACTTTGCTGAAGTTCATTCTAGATGTAAACTCAGTATGTTTGCTTTCACAAGCAGTAACCATAGAAAAAGGCAAGACATTTTAATAAATTTATAAAAAAAGCTTGGGACCTACTTGAGGCATCAGTAGAAAAGCAGATTCAGGGCCAGGCACCATGGCTCATGCCTGTCATCCCAGCACTTTTGGAGGCTGAGGTAGGCAGATCATGAGGTCAGGAGATCGAGACCATCCTGGCTAACATGGTGAAAACCCGTCTCTACTAAAAATACAAAATAGATTATCCAGACATGGTGGCATGCACCTGTAGTCCCAGCTACTTGAGAGGCTGAGGCAAGAGAATGGCTTGAACCCCAGAGGCTGAGGTTGTAGTGAGCCGAGATCGTGCCACTGCAGTCCAGCCTGGGTGACAGAGTGAGATGCTGTCTCAGAAACAAAAACAAAAACAAAAAAGGCATACTCATGCTAGACCCACATACATGCAAATGTGAATGAACGTGGCAGGTAAATGAGCCAACGCTGTGTGGTTGTTTTAAGTATTATAAAATCTCAGACAGGCTAGGAATGGTGGTTCATGCCTAAAATCCCAGCACTTTGGGAGGCCGTGGCAGGAGGATCACTTGCCCAGGAGTTTGAGACTAGGCTGTGCAACACTCCGAGACCCCATCTCTACAAAAAAATTTAAAAATTAGCCAGACATAGTGGTACACGCCTGCATCTCAGCTACCCAGGAGACTGAGGCGAGAGGTCTGCTTGAACCCAGAAGGCTAAGATTGCAGCGAGCTACTATATGATCACGCTGCTACACCCCAGCCTGGGTGGCAGAGTAAGATCCTGTCTCCAGATTAAAAAAAATACACAAAATCTCAGATAAAGGATGCATCAAATAGAAATAGAAATACAAAAGCATCTGACCAGACCCAAATATAAATGACAGAGATTATCTTCTTAATCCCATTATTGATACTAAATGCTAATATCAAAATGGTTTTCATGTGAATAAGTAGGAATCAAGTAATATGTGTTTTCACCTTTCCTTCAACACATTTACATGTTAGAATTATATCTACCCCTCTTAACAGTTTCTTTTTAGGAATGCGTCTCAGCAATATAAATCACAGGACAGAAGACTTCCTTCTACCCGCCCTATGCTGAGACATTGAACCGTAATGAGATAACTTTATTACTGATTGATTGGTTGACTGAGACAAGGTCTTGCTCTCTGCTGCCCAGGCTGGAGTGCAGTGGCACAATCACGGCTCACTGCTGCCTCAACGTCCTGGGCTCCAGGGATCCTCCCACCTCAGTCTCCCAAGTACCTAGGACTACAGGTGTCCACCACCATAACCCCCTTAATTTTATTTATTTATTTATTTTTTGTAGAGACAGGGTCTCCCTATATTACACAGGTGGGTGATAACTTTAGCAGTTAACCTGCAACTCCAAAAAAGATTTCCTGATATGTAATTTTAATTAAAGATGATAAAAATAAATGTCTCTTCTCTTCCTCCCCATTCCATGCTCCATGGAAATACGGAAATGCAAATACGGTGTGTGACTAGAGGTCTGAAGACAGGGTTATGTGTTTAGACATGTCTCATTATTTTCTAGGAGTCTTGATATCTGTTGACATTTGGCCTATTCTGCTTATAAAATACAGGTTTTTTTCCTTAGTAGGGACATTGTAGTAATATGTCCCTACTAAGGGACATATTTTTTTTTAGCATCTTCTTAATTTTCTGCTTAGTTAAGTAAATAATTGTAAAATAAATAGAAGATTATACCAAAATTCAGATAAAATAATGTGGTATAAAACCTCATTAATGTATCTGTGAATTCTGGCAATGGAGCTAACTTGACATTTTTTTGTTTTATTTCTTGAGAAAGGGTCTTGCTCTGTCACCCAGAGTGGAGCGCAGTGGCATGATCACAGCTCATTGCAGCCTTGAACTCCTGGGCCCAAGTGATCCTCCTACCCCAGCCTCCTGAGTAGCTGGGACTGCAGGTGTACAACACCATGCTTTTTTACAACCTTTGAAAACCAGGCTGTCAAAAAGAAATGTACAAAATTTGCGTGATTAACAGAAGAGACTTTGAGAAATAATGAGCTAAGTACCACACTTAAATGAAAAAGAAATTAGAACAAAATTTAAAAAGAAGTTAATGAAATAGAAAATTATGAACTACATTTTATTCTCTGAAAATATTAATTAAAAATATCTACTGAGATTTATCAAGTAAAAACTGAGAGATGAAAAAGATGTAGATAGCACAGAGATTAATACGGAAATGAGATGATAAATTTATGCTTAAAATTCTGAAAATCTAGATAAAATAAAAAAAGGAACTAGAAAGCTATAATGCTAAAACTGGCATGAGAAGAGCATAAAAGCCCTCAAGTGTTCTGTTAAAGACTCTGAATCATTAGTTTAATCTTCCCAAAGTACAAAAACCATAGTATATTTAGGAATTTTCCCAGCGAGTTATAGAAAATACTTAAGGAAGAAATTATCAGACCACAAACTCTTCCCAAGAAAAGAGATCAAAACAAAGAAAAACTTCATGGTAGTCAAACCACTTGAGGAAAGGATAAGAAGGAAAATTAGAGGCGAGTTTCCTTGTGATTATACATATAGTAAGTTCCCCACCTTCCCCATAAATCTTTGAGAGTCAAATCCAGTGACATGTTTAAAAAAGGTGACGTTAAAAACATCACAAAAATGTTGTTTATCCAAGTAAACAGTTCCATGTAGAAAATCTATTCACAGAATTTGCCGCAGTAAGAAATGCAACAAAAAATCATATGATCATCTTAAAAGATATAGAAAAGGCACATTTGATAAAATTCAGTATCAACTCACAATTTTTTAGAAAAAAACAGCAAACTAGAAATAGAAAACTTCCTTAACATCATAAAGTACATCTAGAGAAAACCCACATCAAATACCTGGTTTTAAAGAGTACCACTAAGACGAGTAATCAAATGTTACGGTGAAGAGTCTAGTCAGTATCGTAAGATGAAAAATAATTGAAAAGTTAAAAGGACTGGAGAGGGAGTAACAGAATTTTATTTTTTATTTTGTTTTACAGACAGGTTCTAGCCATGTTGTTCAGGCTAGTCTTCAACTTCTGGCCTCAAGTGATCCTCCCAGCTCGACCTCCAAAATTGCTGGTATTACAGGTGTGAGACAATGTGCCTAATCAGAAATAGAATTTTCATTATTGAGGTGCTGTGACTGTCCTATGTCTAATAGAAAACCCAGAATCTCCAGAAAATTCATAAGCATTTAATAATTTTAGAAAGACTGATAAATATAAAGATTTTCAGACAAAAGTCAACTGAATTTCTCTATATCAGCAAACAGAAACTATAACCTGAGAGAGAGAGGGAAAGAAAGAAGGTGAGAAAGAATGTAATAACTAAAAAATTAACGTATCTAGAAACAAATCTAAAAGTGTAAGTATGATCTTTACAGGAAATATTCTAAGACATCCAAGAGCTAAATTAATGGAGAGATATTTCCTACTTATGGATAAGGTTGCTTAATATGATAACAAAGGCATTTTCCTCCAAATTGATCTACAGACTTCAACGCAACCACAAACAAAATATCAGCAGGTGTGTTTGTGTTATTTTTCTTTTTGTTGAACTTCATACCTGGTATCTAAAATTTACATGGAGGAGAAAGGTCCAAGAATAGTCCGTTTAGTCCTGAAGAATATGGTGGGTTGATATGTCCAAACTATGTCAATATTTATTGTAAAACTATAGCAATTAAGGTACTATGGCATTGAAACAGGAATAGCAGGCCAAATACAGACCTACCCATATGTGGAAAATTGATGTATGACTGAGCAGGCATTTCAGACCAGGGGAGATAACAAGCTATTCAAAAAATAGCGCTGGAACAGATAGGTATACTACATGAAATCAGATTCCTATCTCACTCCATTTACAAAAACCAGTTCCAGAAAGATCAAGGAATTAAAGATGAAAGATAAAATTTTAAAACTATTTGAAATAAAGATCAAATAATTCTTTATGAGGTAAAGGTAAGAATTTCCTTTTTTGCTTTTTGTTTTGAGACATGGTCTTGCTCTGCTGTCTGAGCTGGAGTACAGTGGCCCAATCTCAGCTCACTGCAACCTCAACCTCCTGGACTCAAGCAATCCTCCTAACTCAGCCTCCCAAATAGCTGGGACCACAGGAGTCTGCCACCATGGCCAGCTAATATTTCAGTTATTTGTAGTGACAAGGTCTCGCTACGTTGTCTGGGCTGATTTCAAGCTCCTGGGCTCAAGCAGTCCTCCTGCCTTGGCCTCCCAAAGTATTGGGATTACAGGAATGAGCCACCACACCTGACCAGGAAAGAATTTCTTAAACAAGAGCCCAAAAGCACAAATAATAACAGAAAAGAAGGATACATTGGACGTGATTGCTATTAAGACTGCTATATAAATCTGACAAGAGCAGTTATAAATTAAACCCTTTCAGCAATACAAATAACCAACAACAATGACACACAAAACATAGAAAGTCCTCCTGTACATTTATAGAAAAATACAATTTAAAAAAAGTCCAAAACCATGCACTGCCATTTCACAGAAGAAAACAAAGATTAATAAATATATGAAAAGCATTCAAGGTAAGTGATGGTGGAGTGAAAACTCTCCTGCTGTGATGGTGTGTGTGTAAATGAAAGCAATCACTTTAAAAACTGCCCAGTGAAAGCAAAGATACACATACATTATCAACCAACAATGCCACTGCTTATTAATACACCCAAGAGAAACTCTTGCACACATGGATCAGGAGACCTGGATAAATGCTTCCAGAGTGGGATCATTTGCAATACCTCAAACGCCCATGGACAGAGAACAGATCAACTGCCACATCCCCTACTGGAAGACCACATGTTGGTAAAAATACATTACTATAACACAAATCAACAAGAATGAATTTTACACATTTAATGTTGAGCCAAAAAAGCAAGTCCCAAAAGAACGCCTTAATAATTCTACCCAAATAATGGTTTGAACACACAAAAACTAAGCAGTCTATCACGCAGAATATAAACACAGGTGGTAAGACATAGTACAATGAACGGGAAAGGAGTGGGAAACACCAAATTCAGCATAATGATAAACTGATAGAGGGGGCTGAGGTAGGAGGTGGGTCTCGGAAACCCAACCAGATTGAGGACTAGCTATAATAGGGCCCAGGTGAAAGAAGCTTTCAATCAGACATGCCCAGCAGCGTGCCACGTCAATTTACCATCGCCATGGCAACACCCAGGTGTTACCAACCCTCTCCATGGCAGTGATCCAATGATTACTACCCCTCCCTTAGGGATTTCTGCACAAACATCCCCTTAATCTACATGCAATTAAAAGTGGGTGTAAATATGACTGCAAAACTCCCCTGAACTGTTACTCTCTGCCTCTGGCTTGCCTTTGAATTCTCTTCCGGGCAAAGCAAAGCACTCAGTGGGCTAAGCTTCCCTTTGGGGTTTCTCTGCTCTGAATTGGGGTAGCTTGGGGAAGGATAACATGAGAGCCTTCAAAACTATTAGTGACACTCTCTATCTAAAATCGTGGATGTGGGTACGTGAGTTTTTTAATCTCACTATCATCGATACTCTTTTATATATTATTTAATTTTTCCAAAAAAACTGAAAGATGACATCCTATGTTCAACAAATTTTTATTATACGGGAATATACTTATAGTCAACACCTGCAGAAAAATATTATTACACATTGGTCTCCAGTAATAACAGACATATCAGTAAACAAGAGAAAAAACTCTCTCCAGTGATCATGAGGTCATGTCATTGCATCTTTTTCTTCAGCTGTATTCCCATATTACAAACGCAAATGGAATAATCCAACAGTCCGCACATGGGGAACATTAGACATCTTTGTGTCTTATGCTTGAGTCCTTTATATTCCCTTTACATTACTATATCTTCTCTTCCTTAATTATTCCCCAAAATTGCAATAATCAAACTTCACATAGACCAAGAATTCAGGACATTTGCTTGTGGAATACATATAATGTGAATTTTAATATATAGACTTAATTTTAGTTGAAAGATATCCCAATGTATTTATAATTTCATCTTTATGTAACAGAACAGCTTTGCAGAAACTGGGCTTGAAGGGACCGTTGCCTATGGCAGGACACAGAACACCTTGGCAACTGCTAGTCAGGAACATGGCTTCCTAGAGGGGGAATTCTTTCTCCTGGCAGAGACCACCTCCTACTATATCTTCCTCCAGCCCAAGCTTTGGTATCCTACTGCACCCAACACAAAGTTTTCTAAAAAGATCTCTTCATGTTACCTCCACCCAAAACTATTTAATCATTACTTTTCACTAAAGAATGTACTAAGGCAAACAAAAGTCATTCTACTTTATCACTCACTACACTGGGAATGAAGGGAAGACATCAATGACAATCCTGGTCCCACATCGAGGTCACATGTAATTGTGGAGACAAGACACAACCTCATAAAATAGGTAAGATACAAGATAAAGTTGGCAAAATATGATGACCTCCAAATAGGTAGGATTCCATTCACACATTTCCTATCACTCAGATCATGTGATTCATTCAGTCCACAAATATTTATTACACCTGTACAAAAGAATTAAATTTTAAGTGTCAGCCAGGTGCAGTGGCTCACACCTGTAATCCCAGCACTTTGCGAAGTCAAGGCGGTGGATCCTTTGAGGTCAGGAGTTCGAGACCAGCCTGACCAACATGGTGAAACTCTGTCTCTACTAAAAAAACACCAAATTAGCTGGGCATGGTGTCGCATGCCTGTAATCCCAGCTACTTGGGAGGCTGAGGCAGGGGAATCGTTTGAACCTGGGAGGTGGAGGTTGCAGTGAGCTGAGATCACGCCATTGCACTTGTACTATAGCCTGGGCAACGAGGGCAAAACTCCGTCTCAAAAAAATTAAAGAAAAAATTTTAAGTGACAACAGGCCTCTCCTCAGTCCCAGGTACTCCAAATTAGGTATGTTTGGCGAGAGAAGCAAACAACCCAATACACTGTGAAAAAGGCTGTGAGAGGAATGCCCAGACAAGTTATTTGGGGTGGGAGGAGAGATGGAAAGTGGATGAGACAGAGCAATAGCAAGCTCGACCAGGAAATGTGTCCACGGAATCTTTAAGGGCAGGACAAACTCCTGCTGCTGCAAACATTTCATATATCATTTATTTTTCCAAGAAGCCAGAAACACCACAAAAGATTTCTTTTTAATCCGGAGAAAAAGGACAATTGGGTATCAGACAGTTACCCTTCTGTAACCTACAGGTGGGATTCCCTCCAGACAGCCTCTGAGCATTCTAGATATCTGAATGGAATAGATCATCCAGGCAAGAATAGACAGACATCAACATGGAGATTGTATGTGATACAAGTTAACACAAGATAGAGCAACTCAGAAAGTCACGGACTAGTAAACCAGCCTAAGGCATGCAACCAAACCAAACCACAGGAAATATTAGCTCCTACTATCTGCTCAACTTGAAACGAACTTTTGGCTTTTTTCATGTGCATCTAGACCACTAAAAAAATCTTCAAACAGAACATCAAAATCGCTAATCACTGACAACTGTTTAAACTAGAACACGCTTAACGGCTATAGCACAAGAAAGTATTTAGAGTAGTGTATATTTGCCCAACCTCTGCCTCCACACTAGACTAAACACTACAGCTAAACCCAGAACTCTAAGAATCTATGTGGCAATCTTAACTATCCGAGAGCAAAGGAAAACAGTCCAGTGTTCCATAGTTCTTCCAGTATCAGCCACCCTAAAGGGAGAAAGGTACGGCTCGTGAACAAGAGGTTCTGTACTTTGTATATCCTTAGAGTATATGGGTTTGTTTCAGAGGCCTGTGGAGACCCAGAAATATAAGCCAAGCAGTTTAGATATAAGCTATTACTTTGGAGAAGGCTCACAGATTTTTTATCATATATTCAAAGATATTCATGAGCTAGAAAATAATAACCATTTAAAACTCCCTTTAAAAATACAATACTGGTAATATTACAATGAACATATTTCAGCCAAGGAAACTATACATATATATATGTAATTCAGGGAAATATAAAGAAAAAATTTCAAAGGTTAAGATGATTAAGTAACTGTTTCTCTAACTCGAATTGATAGTTTTTCTTGTGCCAGAGTTAATAAGGGCTAATGGACTTTTACTAAGATTAAGATATTTTCGTACATAGGAATTTTTAGGGGGAAAATGATACAAATTTCTCTCTTAAAAATACATTTCCTTCTTTTGTATTTTACCAAGTCATTCATCAGAAGTATAATATTAAAAACAAATGGTTCATGTTTGTTAAACTTTAATTTCTAGAATATTTAGGAAAAAATTTAAAGTACTATTTTGAGGCATACACATGACTATGGTTTAAATTTAAAAAAAAATTTTTTTTTCAGTTCTTGTATTTCCTGGAACCCAAATTCCTATGGATAATGGTGCAACTCAAATGAATGTCTAATTCTAGACTGAAGATGGTCACATAAGTAGAGTTGAAACTTCAGTTAGCAGACTGTGCTAGCTAATTTTATGTGCCAACTTTACTGCACCACAGGGTAAAAATTTAAACAGTATTTCTGGGTGTGTCCATGAGGGTGTTTCGGGTGAGATGGGCATTTGGAATTGTGGACTCAGTGAAGTTGACTGCCTTTTCCAATGAGGATGAGCTTGATCTACTCTGCTAGGGGCTTGAATAGCATAAAAGGTGCAAGGAGGAGGAATTCACTCATTTTTCTTCCTGATTGACTGTGCTGAGACATCCATCGGTCTTTTCCCTGCTCTTGGAGTAGGAATTATAGCAGCAGACCTTCTGGGTCCCCAGTTACAGTTGGCAGATCAAACTGTGGGACTTCTTAGCTCCCATAATCATGTGCACCAATTATTCATAATAAATCTCCATATACTTATTTCTGTGTGTATGTGTGTGCATGTGTGTGTGCGCACGCACATGTGTGTCTATTTCCTGTTCAGTTTCTCTGAAGAACCCCAACGAATACAAAGACTCCTATTAAAGAATAGGTCTTGGTTTCATCAAAAAAGATTAATGCTGGAGTATCCATTCATCAGTGTATTAAGCTGAGATAAAACATTTAAGTTTTGGATATATCCCTTTGGTCAGAAGCATCCTAACCAGAGCGACTTCATCTTGAAAAAAGGCCAGATAAGGCCAAACCAGCTGGGTTACATTCCCAAGGGATTGGGCTCTCCTAGTCATAAGACATTCACAGTGGAGGGAATGAGTTAATGATGCTAAGTAAATAAAAACCTAGAACTTACAGAAATGTCCCGATATTTTAAGAACAAAAAGCATTCTTAAGAATACGTGTTGCTTCAAAGATAGTAGTACATTCCTAAATCCTTGCTGAAATCAATAGTAACACAGGAAAATAACAATACTAATAGCCCGTCACAAGCTGATCACAAGCTTTTGTACTAAAGTTCGCTATTCTTAACCTTAGTAACCAATATAAGCCAGCATTCCATTTAAGGTAGGGGCCTTAGTCTCTTGCTTTCTGAGGATGTTCTACTCTGTAACAGAGCAGTTGCTAATACATTGTTTTAAATATATTCTATGACTTTCCCTGAATTCTTTCCCATGTGAGAGTCAAGAACCCACTCTTGGGGTCTGGACAAGACCCCTTTTCCAGTGATACCTTTATCGGACTTTTGATCATTTGAATAAGAGGGTCCTGACTCAACTACCACCTCTGAAATGCCAACTCAGTAGGTGGACCATGTGATAAAATGGACACTAGTTCGCCTTTAGTCCCATAGTAACTGTGTGACTTAGGCTTCCGTGACACCTTCTCTTGCTCCCGATTTCAAGTAAAGAGTTGAAGAGGATAGTCTTGTACATTATAATACAGTTACTATTTCATTTTCTATCTCTTAGTCTAACACACAACCTATGTCGGGGACCCATGCAAGTGCGCCGAATACAGCATGTGGAGATTTTTACTTACTAAAGGGTTTCTATACTCCATTTTGCATATCCATCATATGACCTACTGTGTCCTTAGTCTCCTTAAACTCATAGAGTTAAGCAAGTCACAGTACGCTCAGAGGAGAAGCAAGTGGTTCTTTCTGTCTATTTCAACCACTTTAATTTTCCTTGTTCTGTCACAGCCAAAGATCTCATTTCATTCTGCCTGGGGATGCGTGTCACTAGGGTACCTCATAAAGGACCTTGTAACTTAACTCTCATCTGTAAGGAATGTAGGCTGACTCGAATGTAAGGTTACAACTGGTCAAATAAATACTTCATTCACGGATGACTATAGTTCCTCTAAGAAGACAAAGGAATAGCTGGTTGTTTAAAAATCCAGGAAATGAAATAGAAAGCCAAAGATGGGAAGACCGGGCTGTTGACATTTTTGCCTACTACCTGTTGAATTCACTTCATGCCTAGTCGAGGGAGGGCAGAGTGAGACCATGATACTGGTCTCAAATATTCAAGAACTGACCCCCCCTTTTTTTTTTTTTTTTTTTAGAGAGTCTTGTTCTGTCGCCAGGCACCAGGCTAGAGTACAGTGGTGCGATCTCGGCTCACAGCAACCTCCGCCTCCCGGGTTCAAGCAATTCTTCTGCCTCAGCTTCCAGAGTAGCTGGGACTACAGATGCGAGCCACCACGCCTAGCTACTTTTTAAAAATGTTTTAGTAGAGATGGGGTTTCACTATGTTGGCCAGGATGGTCTCAATTTCTTGACCTTGAGATCCGCCCGCTCCGGCCTCCCAAAGTGCTGGGATTACAGGCATGAGCCAACACACCCAGCCCAATTTTTTTTTTTTTTTAAAACAATGAGTGTGTTAAAAGAAAAACTTCAGCTGAATTAAATTCAAAGGAGGTTAACCGAGCAATGAATGATTCTCAAATTGGTTGGCCCCCAGAATCAACCTGAATCAATTAGCAGATTCAGACAGACTCCAGGGATGCCCTGTGGCCACAAGAAATTTAAAGACAAAAAAAGAAGTGACCCACAGAAATTGCCAATGAGGTACAGAAACAGGTGGGCTGGTTACAGGTTGAGGTATGTCTTCTTTGAACACAGTTTGAACACTTAACAGTCTATGAGCGGCTGAAGTGTAGCCGCTGGGATTGGTCAAGACTCAGTTACTGTTACAGGCACAGACTCCTAAGTTAGGTTTTCAATTGTACCTGCCTACTAAGCTAGGTTACAGTTCATCCACAAGGACCCAAATGTAGAAGTATGGAGTCCTTCTCAGGACATATTTAGTATGCTTTAACAGGTGTTACTCCCGCAAACATCAGTCAAATTAACTTTTAGTAGGAAATCAGAATAAACAACTGACAGCAGATTGTATGATTCATTTTCCTCAAAAAGAGGGTTTAGTGTAAACACCAGCACCACCACTTTAAGCCATAAAAGTATCTTTTAAAACCTACTCACACCTGTAATCCCATCACTTTGGGAGGCCAAGGCAGGTGGATCACCTGAGGTCAGCAGTTCGAGACCAGCCTGGCCAACATAGTGAAACTCTACTAAAAACACAAAAATTAGCTGGGCATGGTGGTGCGCACCTGTAATCCAGTGACTTGGGAGGCTGAGGCAGGAGAATTGCTTGAACCTGGGAAGCGAAGGTTGCAGTGAGCTGAGATCACGCCACTGTACTTTACCCTGGGCAACAGAGCAAGACTCCGTCTCAAAAAAAAGAAAAAATCCAAAAACCAAAAACAGAAAACAATCCCTGCACTGCGGCAGTTTGCTAATCTTCCTTTATAACTCATCCTTATCTTTCTCTGGTCAATCGTTACATCGGACTTTATATTTTCGGCTGCTAAAATTTTTAGTTTGTTCATTTTTTTCCTCCTTAGGAATAGCCAATATTTAATAAAAATATATTTTTTAAAATCATTTCATGGTAACTTCAATTTTCTCTTCCTTGCTCTATTTAAATTTTGTTTCTTCAGGATTCTTCATACAATCTATTTCCTAGATATTCGATTATTTTTCCGTTTCTTTATAGGAAGAGATATATTCAAATAATTTTAAGTACATTCAATTTGTATCTCCACTTAACCATGAAAAGGTTATATACAGGTATCCTGGAAGGTCTTCCTTTAACTAACAACCTGTTAAATATAAGAATTTTTAGCACCACTTTGGGAGGCCAAGGCAGGCAGATCACTTGAGGTCAGGAGTTTGAGATCAGCCTGGCCAACATGGTAAAACCCATCTCTTCTAAAAATACAAAAATTAGCCAAGTGTGGTCGGGAGGCTGAGGCAGGAAATCGCTTGATCCTGGTGGCAGAGGTTGCAGTGAACTGAGATCGCATCATAGCACTCCAGCCTGGGTGACAAGAGCAAAACTTCGTCTCAAAAAAAAAAAAAAAAAAAA
>NW_016107376.1:1879910-1881885 GCF_001604975.1 Cebus imitator
AAAAAAAAAAAAAAAAAGCAGGACAAAAGGTAAATATTTTGCTTGTAAACTCTATCTAGACTCAACAGCAAAAAAGCTGCATGATCATATTTGTACTTTTAAAATTGTCTAAATAGCTGCCCTGCTTTTTTTTTTGCTTTTAGAGTTAAAGAGGAAAAAAAAACCTTTTATTTCCTTAATCCCCCCGAGCATAAAACAAAGAAGAAACTTTAATGCATTCTCAGCTGGTGTCTTTTTTTTTTTTAATGCACTTTCTGCTTTCATAAGCCTGTGTCTTTCTAAAAATAGCTCCTTGATGAGGTGAAAGAACACTAAAGCAGAAGGCTTCGAGACAGAAGCCTGGGTCCTTGCCCTAATTCTGCCACTTACGGGCTCAGTGATCTTCAGTAGGATTATTCAGTATCAACCGTCAGTTTGCTCATCCATAAAATGGGGTAACTATATCTGCTTTCCATTCCCCACTGATTACTTGTAAGAACCAAGCAAAACAGTACAATGGGAAGTTAAACACTGAGCCACTGTGAAATGTATGCTATAGTGCCTCCTTGCCGACAGGCCACCTTGATAGATTCATTGTAAAGAAATTCAAGATTTAAAAAAACCTTTGGGAAGCCGCAGCAGGTGGATCACCTGAGGTCAGGAGTTCAAGACCAGTCTGGCCAACATGGTGAAACCCTGTCCTTACCAAAAAAAAAAAAAAAAAAATTAGGCAGGGATTATGGCACACACCTGTAGTCCCAGCTGCTCAGGAGGCTGAGGCAGGAGAATCGCTTGAACCCAGGAGGCGGAGGTTGCAGTGAGCTGAGACTGCACCTCGGTCTGGGTGACAGAGTGAGACTTCGTCCCAACAAACAAACAAACAACAAAACTTTATAGCATTATTCACAACAGCCACGAGGCAGGAGCAGCTGGAATATCCATTGACAGATAAATGGGTAAAGAAATGTAGTCTATACATGTAATGGAATACATCTCAGCCTTAAAAAAGAAGGAAATCTGTCACATGGGAAAACATAGATGAACCTTGAGGATATCATGCTGAGATAAGCTAGTCACAAAGGGACAAATACTGAACACAAGAAGGTAGAGAGTGGAAAAATAAGAAACTGAAAAGGGTGAGCAGGGCTGCAAGGGGGAGGAAGAGAAGTGGGTTAAAGGGTACCAGCGTACAGTAAGACAGAAGGGATCAATTCAGTGTTTGACAGCAGAGCAGGATGACTCTACTCAACAAAACTCTGCTGCTTTTGGGTGATGGACACTCTGAGCCACCTGACTCGATCACTATGCCTTATAAACCCGTAAAAAATTTATTAGGTACCCCATACATCTGAGCAAATAAAAAAAGGAAAAATGCTGTAGAATGGTAGTTGTAAGGGGCTGTGGGACAGACTATGGTAAAAAAATTCTATTGTTTATAATATACCCAATAATGGAGCTAGACTGACTGACTTTTTTTTACCTTTGTATAAACACAGTTTTCATCCAGTAACGATTTCCTTCTGCCTAAATAAATCCTTTTTATTTTCTATAAATTATTTCAACTTTTATATGTCCACAAACATCCTTACATAGTTCAGATGATACAGAGTTTCAGATTTGTAAGAGGAAAGGTTCTAGAGATCTGCAGCACAACCGTGTGAAAGACTAACACAACTGTATACTTATGAATGGTGATGAGGATGAAAAAATGCTTGGGCCGTTAAATACATGGAGAATTGAAATTTAAAACAAAATTAAACTAAAATGACAGCCTTTATTGGACCCCACAGTGAGCAGTCACCTTGCTAACCTTAGAAAGAATCACATTCCTGGTTAACCCAGGCTCGGCCTCCAGAGGGACAGTCAGTAACAGTGAGGGCTTTATATAATTTAAATTGGCCTTTCTGGTCAGCAGCACTCCCTCCTCCAGCAGTGTCGGGGTCCACCCATTTGTCATTTGGCTAATAATGTCTTTTTTTGTTTTTTTTTTTTTTTT
>NW_016107376.1:1882180-1897010 GCF_001604975.1 Cebus imitator
CAGGCACAAGCCACCATGCCAAGCCTACAATGCTTTAAGTCTAATAGCTACCACATTACTCAGTGATGCACACTTTTTTTTTTGAGATGGAATTACGCTTTTGTTGCCCAGACTGTAATCCAATGGCATGATCTTGGCTCACCACAACGCCTGCCTCCCGGGCCCAAGCAATTCTCCTGCCTCAGCATCCCCAGTAGCTGAGATTACAGGAATGCACCACCATGCCAAGCAACTTTTGTATTTTTAGTAGAGACAGGCTTTCTCCATATTGGTCAGGCTGGTCTCGAACTCCTGACCTCAGGTGATCTGCATGGCTTAGTCCTCCAAAGTGCTGGCATTACAGGCATGAGTCACCATACCCAGCCAGTGATACACATTAGACCATAAGCCTCTTGAGGGAGAAACCACATCTAACACACCTTCGATTTCCCTCCTTGAACTCCTAGCTTGACAACATCATACCACTCATCAAATGTTTGCTAATTAAATAAATTCTACTTCTTTTCCCCTCTAGTTTTCAACATCTTTTATTTGGCCATTGATGGGGCAAAAACTCTAAGAACAGAGAGGGTTGACTGTTTCAGGCTCTGCATAAAAGTCTTCATGTCATTCCCTGTTCCTATCTGGTGGAAAAAAAGGGAGGGAAGAATTGTGTATTTATAGCTGTGTTTACAATGATACAACAAAGATATTCAGTTATAGTGCTCTAAGATTTAAAAAAATAAGCATGAGCTGCAAAGTTTATAATAATCCTTCCCCAATCCATTTACAGTTTTGAAATAGCCAGAAGCCTATAGTCTGACAGCAGCCTGGCTGACCTAGTGAAACCCTATCTCTGCTAAAAATACAAAAATTCGTGGGGTGTGGTGGTGCACACCTGTAATTCTAGCAACTTGGGAGATGGAATCCGAATTCACGTTTCTGAGTAATTGCAATAGAGACTGCATGACCCACGCCCCTAAAATATTTCCCTTCTGATAATTTACAGGAAAAGATCTGCTGACCCCTGGACAAAGGTTTCAGGTTGGGAAGGATGGGAGTAATGTGGATGGATATGGAAAAATGCAGAGAAGAAAGGGTTTAAAGGAAAAGATGGGGAACTGGATTTTAAGTGGGTGGCAGAACTGACAGAGATGCAAGCACTAGGGAGACAGGCGAAGACCAGAGGCACCAACTACAAGTGACAGCTGAAGTCTGGAGAAGGATGAGAGAGTAGAAAGGTAGAGAGAAGTGGTTTAATGCTAGCTGTGATGGTGAAACTCTCCATTCAAATGAATATAAAGGTCCCAATATATAAAATATGTGTGGCTGGGTGCAGTGGCTCATGTGAGGTCAGGAGTTCAAGGCCAGCCTGGCCAACAGGGTGAAACCCCATCTCTACTAAAAATATAAAAAATTATCTCAGCACAGTGGCACATGCCTGTAATCCCAGCTACTTGGGAAGCCGAGGTAGAATAGCTTGAACCTAGGAGGCGGAGGTTGCAGTGAGCCGAGATGGTGCCACTGCACTCCAGCCTGGGCAACAAGAGCGAAACTCCATCTCAAAAAACAAATAACTAAAATGAAATAAAATAAGTGAAGATAGCAGTGTTCTTGCTGAATCCTGGGTAGAATGTACAGACCACAACTGATGGGCATCCCTAAGCCTCTGCAGTGACTCCAGAGGAATCCATGGATCTCTTGGGGGCTCTAGAGAGCTCAGTTGGGAAACCAATGATGTGCCTGGAGGAACAAACATCAGGAGACCACGGCCTGAACATTTGCTTGGACTTCCACATTTCAGGCAAGGGAACTAAAAGCACAAACAGAAGGGACTGCACAGGAACCACAGGAGTGGTAATAGAAGCAGACTGTGTGTGTAGCCAGCACCTGCAAGACAGAAGTGACTTACCAGAGAAGAAAAACAAATCGAGGTTTGCAGAGATGTCAAGGGAAGGTTTCATAAAAGGTCAGTGGTTTTGTGATTAGAAAGTCACTAGAGACCATCAGTAAAGAGATGGAAAGAGAAATCAGTTTCACAGTGTTAAAGAGTAAGGAGGGAAGAAACTGAAGCAGGAGAATAAAGCCTGGGAGGATAAGGTTGGCAGTAGAAAGAAGGGTGAAAAACAGGACACGAGGGAGGACAGAGCTGTTCATTTCACAAGGCATGGAGACATTTCTTCTTCCAAGGGGTAAAAAAGATAAATGTGGCAGATTGCTTGCGGGAAGTGGTTGCGATATTTACCACCTGAATCCACACCCTTGGTAATTCCCATTTGACTCCAGGCTTAGCCCTGTGACTTGCTTTGGCCAATGGGACATTAGCAAACATGACACAAGTAGAGATGTGATGATCATTCCCTTGGAGCTTATTCTCTCATGAGGTAACCCTGAGACCAGCATGCGGATGAGCCCTAGCCAGCCTGCTGGAGGAAGAACGACCATATGGAGGAGAACCGGATACCCATGCTGACAGCTACCAGCCTCCTGGTCACCAACTAACTGGACAGCTGACCAAAGACGTGTGGCAGAGACCTGTAACCTAAGTAAAATGGTGACTTAACGCCACTAGGCTGAGATGTTTATTACGCAGCAAGAACTTTGAGGGTAAGAATTCTGCTAATAGCGTAGTCATCAATGCTGTATGTACTGTACAATCATGACTGCTCACATGTATTTCAAAATGCTCAAAGAGGCCAGGTGTGGTGGCTTACACCTATACTCCCAGCACTGTGGGAGGCCAAGGCAGTCAGACTACTTGACGTCAAGAGTCTGAGAACAGCCTGGCCTACACGATAAAACCCCATCTGTACTTAAAATACAAAAATTAGTTGGGGATGGTGGTAGTAATCCCAGCTACTCTGGAGGGTTGAGGCAGGTGAATTGCCTGAACCCAGGAGGCAGAGGTTGCAGTAAGCCAAGATGGCACTACTGCCCTCCAGCCTGTGCAACAGAGCGAGATTCCATCTCAAAACCAAAAAATGCTCAAAGACAGAAAGTTTTGCCTTTTCCTTTTATATCTTTCAAACTGTCTATAATGAGCAGTGACTGGGCATTAAATGTGATTACTGTTGTCATTATTATCATCAACATTTGAGGTGGGTAGAAGAATAACAGTACCAACGTATGTGACTGTACCTACCCAGTCATAAGTATGTGTCAACTGAGAAGCCTCACACAGGTCCAGAGGGCTCCTACACACCTTTTATTTATTACAGGTAGAAAAATGCAATCTAAGCTAGTGTATATTTGAATAATAAACAAACTCATGCTGCTAGAAATTAGACATATTCAACCAGTTTTCTAACTCTGTTTAAAGGTAACTGCTATAAGCAAAGAGCTGACGATTTTTTATTTTTTATTTTTATTTTTGAGATGGAGTCTTGCTCTGTCACCGGCTAGAGTGCAGTGGGGCACTCTTGGCTCACTCCAGCCTCTGCCTCCTGGGTTCAAATGATTCTCCTGCCTCAGCCTCCCGAGTAGCTGGGACTACAGGTGTGTGCCACCATGCCCAGCTAATTTTTGTATTTTTAGCAGAGACAGGGTTTCACCATGTTGGTCAGGATGGCCTCGATCTGTTGACCTCATTATCTGCCTGACTCGGCCTCCCAAAGTGCTGGGATTACAGGTGGGAGTCACTGCGCCCAGCCCGACCAGAGCTGACAGTTTTTTTAATGCAAGAAGGATGAAAATGTACATTGTGAAAATAATTTCAGTCTGAAATATTTTTCTAAGAATGTGTGGCATATTTTGTGCTTGTGCTTTCCATAAGATATTACTGCTAGATTTTTATCTTTTTCCAGTTAAACACATTTTTTTTTTTTTCTGTGAGTAGCCCTCTGGTTTCACGCCTGCTACATATTCCCTGGATTCTCCAATAGTCAATCTTGTAGGTTTAAGAACATCCGTATTACAGACATACGTGTATATTTCTCTCCTATCTCCCACATAATGTTCTCAATAAGACATATTTTAAACACATGTTTAATATGTTTTGAAATGAAAAAACTATCTTCAGGCTGATGGGACATAAAGACATTCATGTTTCTTCTTTGTTCTTGAAAGGCTAGTAAGGGGAATTCTCTTAATCTGTAAGGCATTTATTAACTAAGGCCAGATGAGACATAGATTTTCTTTTTTGCAGTATGTTTATTAAGAACTGTGGTCAACTGAACGAATGCTTCCTCCTGAAAATAGGTTTTCAGAAAAAAAAGTATAAACCCATAGATACAAAGAGCAGGACACAAGATGAGAGTAGATGGAAACACAGAATATAGAATGTAATGAACAAACAGTAATTAACAAGCAGAGTGGAAAGTGCTAGAATGAGAGTACCTGTGAGAGGCAGGCTGGAGAGAGCGCTAAGGAGTAGAAAGCCAATCGCAGCCACAGGACCCTGGCAAGGGGGAGGAACTGGAGGTACCAGGCACCTCTGAAGGAAGAGGTATGGCTGGGGCTGAACACAGCACTGACTGAGCACTGAACTTATAAGAATCCACGTTCTCTCTCCCCTCACTTATAGAAGACCAAAGGTTTATTCTCTGGAGAGGATGACCAAGAGATTTCAGACAATCAGAGTCACAGCTGACAGTAAAGCCAAGTGACATACTGAACAAAGGAGGAATACATAATTTTAAGATCTCCATCCTACGTGATGAAACTCTAGCTGCCTTTTCCTGGATAGCTGCCAGAAACCTATGGCCAGTCCGATATAGCTAGACAGGAGGCTGAAGGTGTCCTCTCTGGGGCACTGGCAAGATTAAAAGAAAATGCTGCCCCCTCCCAGCAGTTCTTTGGGCCCTCCCCAATGATCCTATAAAAGACAACCCATTAAGAAGCTTTGCCACTGCACTTAGTGCTTCCAATCAGCTTTACAATGTCTTCCTCTCAATTATGAATAGATGATCAAAAATTAAACCTTTGAACCTTGTCCGGAGTCAGCTACAGTGTCAGCCCAGCAGACGGACTTTCATGTAACTTCCAGCCTTCTGGCTGTCTTTTAGTCAAGATAAATAATAAGCCAGACTTGTTGGAAGTAGAGAAATCTGACAGGACAAAACTGAATAAACTCTGGGGCACAGTGGCTCACATCTGCAATCCCAGAACTTTGGGAGGTCAAGGCAGGAGAACTGATTGAGCCCAGGAGCTCAAGACCAGTCTGGGCAACATAAGGAGACCCTGTGTCTACAATTTTTTTTTTTTTCTGGAGAAAGAGTTTCACTCTTGTTGCCCAGGCTGGAGTGCAATGATGTGACCTTGGCTCACTGCAACCTCCACATCCTGGGTTCAAGTGATTCTCCTGCCTCAGCCTCCAGGGTAGCTGGGATTACAGGTGGCCACCACCATGCCCAGCTAATTTCTTTGTATTTTTAGTAGAGACGGGATTTCACCATGTTGGCCAGGCTGGTCTTGAACTCCTGACCTCAGGTGATGCACCTGCCTCCGTCTCCCAAAGTGCTGGGATTACACACATTTTCTTTTTTTTAAATGTTAGCAAAGCATGGTGGTGCATGCCTATGGTCCAAGATCTTCTGGAGGCTGAGGTGGGAGAATTGCTTGAGCCTAGGAGCTTGAGGATGCATTGAGCAATGATTGTGCCACTTCAACCCCAGCCTGGGGAACAGAATGAGACCTTGTCTCAAAAAAGTAATAATAAACAAACCTGAAGAAAACTAGTACTGAAGAGAAAATGCTCCTCCCTTGAAGGAAAAAATGAGTCCATAATCTCATCCCTAAAGAACCTTGTAGACTTGGCCTTCTCTATCTGATGGCATGTGATCCAGCAGGAAAAAGAACGTTTTCAAACATCATGCAACTGGAATTTCCTCCCAAGAGCACATTTCAGCACTGCCCGAGCATCTTGGTTTTAGCCTTGTGTTTTGTAAATCGATGTGCTTTTAAGAGATTTTCAACATCTTCTCATGGCTTCTCACCTATACTCCCTAGCTAAGAAGTTGGGGGTATGACTAGGCACGGTGGCTCATGCCTGTAATCCCAGCACTTCAGGAGGCCAAGGTGGCAGATCACTTGAGTTCAGGAGTTTGAGACCAGCCTGGCCAACACAGTGAAATCCTGTCTACTAAAAATACAAAAATTAGCCCAGTGCAGCAATACGCACCAGGAGGTAGAGGATGCAGTGAGCTGAGACTGCACCACTGCACTCCAGCCTGGGTGACACAGCAAGAGCCCATCTCAAAAAAAAAGAAAAAAAAAAAAAGTCAGGTTTAGTGAATGTTTCCTTAAGTTCATTTTAAAAGTTCCCATTGGTGTAAAATTCAAAATGGCAGATCCTGTCAATAATTTTACCACTGATGATCTCTGTGTAGGTAGTCCTTGCACTTCCTACAGGACAACCCAGTTTTTTTGTTTTGCTTTGTTTTGTTTTTTTGAGAAGGTGTCTTGCTCTGTGGCCCAGGCTGGAGTGCAGAAGTGCAATCTCGTCTCACTGCAACCTCCAGCTCCTGGCTTAAAGTAATTCTCCTGCCTCAGCCTCCCAAGTAGCTGGGATTACAGGCACGTGCCACCACATCTGGATAATTTTTGTATTTTTAGTAGAAACAGGGTTTCAGCATGTTAGTCAGGCTGGTCTTGAACTCCTGACCTCATGATCCACCTGCCTTGGCCTCCCAAAGTGCTGGGATTACAGGCGTGAGCCACCGCGCTCAGCCCTAGTTTTCACCTTCCACGAGGTGCTTCCACTGCTTCATGATCTTCATGAAGTTGCATGCTTTTGCAGTTTCTTACGATTTATTTTCACTTCAGATATAGTAAGGAAATAATAAATATAGTCATTAAAAATCAAACATGTGAAGAAAGTCTCCATTATGTAAAAGTAACATCAAATATTTAAAAAGCTTAAAAAACAGTGACAGTACAGGAAACTCAAAAAATTAGTATCTTAAGAGATAAAAGAGAAAATATTATGGCTGTGGAATAAAAACAGGAAGCTGTAAATGCAGAGAAGAAAG
Organism: Cebus imitator; assembly: GCF_001604975.1. Lineage (NCBI taxonomy): Eukaryota > Metazoa > Chordata > Mammalia > Primates > Cebidae > Cebus > Cebus imitator. The sequence continues at coordinate 1,889,128 of NW_016107376.1, forward strand.
CTCTTGGAAATTAGATATTTTGACAAGTATGATTTTAGCAGATAGCAGTTGAGAAAAATTCAGGTACAACAAAAAGATAGAGAAAGAATGAGAAAAATGATTACAAAGAGGCTCAAATCAACTATATTACAAGCCAGAGAGCCAAGAAAAGAGAGGAAAATATAGAGGGAGAAATTATTCCAAAAAAAAAAAAAATTTCCAGCACTGAACTGATCAGCCCTTCACAATGAAAGTATGAGAAGCCAAGCACAGTTAACAAAAAGGCACACACGAAGGCATGTCACGTCAAAATGCCAAAATACCAAAGGAAGAACAGTTCTCAAAATATTAGACAATGTTAAAAACCAAAAATCACACTTAAAGACAGAATGGGCCAGTCATGGTGAGTCACATCTGTAACCCTAGCACTTTGGGAGGCTGAGGCGAGTAGATCACTTGAGGCCAGGAATTTGAGACCAGCCTGGAAAACATGGAGAAACCCCGTCTCTACTAAAAATACAAAAATTAGCTGGGTGTGGTGGTGCGTGCCTGGAGTCCCAGCTACTCAGGAAGCTGAGGAGCGAGAATCGCTTGAACCCAGGAAGTGGAGTTGCACTGAGCTGAGGTGGTGCCACTGCACTCCAGCCTGGGCGACAGAGGGAGACGCTGTCTCAGAACAAACAAACAAACAAACAAACAAACAGAACGGCAGGGCTGGACTTCAGAAGACCATGAAATAAGACCTTCACAAATCTGAAGAAAAACGTTTTTCATTCTTGAATACTATACCCAGCCAAGCTGTTAATTAAATGTGAAGGTAGAATAAAGACATTTTCAGGCCGGTAAGATCTTACAAACTAAGCTTTCTCTGGAAGATTCTATGTTTTCTTCCTGGGGAGCCTTTACTTACCCTGACCGTTATACATATTCGTAATATATAATGAAACAATTATACAACTTACCATCAATCATGTAGAATCAGTGGGGGCCCTGAGCTTGTTTTCCTGCAACTAGATGGTCCCATTTGGGGGCGATGGGAAACAGTGACAGATCATAAGGCATTAGACTCTCATAAGGAGGCTGCAACCTTGATCCCTCGCATGCGCAGTTCACAAAAGTGTTGGCGCTCCTGTGAGAATCTAATGCTGCCACTGATCTGACAGGAGGCGGAGCTCAGGTGGTCACGTGAGCAGTGGGTGTGGCTGTAAATACAGATGATTCTTCCTATCTGGTGCTGCTGTTCATCTCTTGCTGTGTAGCCTGATTCCTAAAAGGCCATGAACACCTGCTGTAAGGTCTACTTTTAAGCCACCACCTCCTCCAAGAAGGATTTTCTGTTTCTGCCAGTAGGATGCAGCCTAAACGTGGGTGCTCACAGACCTCTCTATATCTCCTTTCTCCACAAGAGATCCACCTTTTATTAACTGAAACAAACAGTGGAAGCTTCTTGCAGGCAAGAGACTTGTCCATTTCTTCTTTGTGGCTTTGGCCTTGCAGTCTCTCCCACCCACCAACTGCGCCAAAAACGTTTTCTTTAACATAGGAGATACTCAGTGATAAAAGAACAATGGACTCCAGATTGAACGTTATTCCATTGGCTAAGAAGATCACATTGAGTCCATCTTTTTTTTTTTTTTTTTTTCTTGAGACAGAGTCTTGCTCTGTTGCCTAGGTAAGAGCAAGAGATCTCAGCTCACTGCAACCTCTGCCTCCCAGGGTCAAGCAATACTCCTGCCTCCGCCTCCCAAGTAGTTGGGATTACAGGCACATGCCATCACATCAGGATAATTTTTATATTTTTAGTAAATATGGGGTTTCACCATATTGCCCAAGCTGGTCTCAAACTCCTGACCTCAGGTGATTCACCCACTTTGTCGTCCCAAAGTGCTGGGATTATAGGCATGAGCCACCAGGCCCAGCTGAGTCTGTCTTATCTCTGCTTCAATTCCTTGTACATCCAGATTTCCCAACTCAGAGTCTCTGCATATAGGGCAGAAGGCATCATTTTTGAGGATCAAAGGACAAAAGAAGAAAATTATTATTTTAATTAAAGAGAGATGATCATATGAGCCAGCAATTTCACTCCAAAATACATACAGATGTGAAATGAAAATATACGCCCACACAAAAACCTGTACAGGAATGTTCATACCAGCATTATGCACCATACCTCAATGGTGGAAACAACCCAAATGTCCAAAAGTAGCCAGTCACAAAAGCCAGCCTATTGTATGATTCCATTTCTATAAAATATCCAGAACAGACAAATTTGTAGGAACAAAAGTTGAACAGTGGTTCCCTAGGCCTGTGGGCAGGGGGGTGGTCGAGGAGAATGAGAGTTACTGCTAACAGGCTTGGAATTTCTTTATGGGGCAATGAGAATGTTCTAAAACTGATTATAGTGATGGATGTACACCTCTAAACAAACTAAAAACCATTGAATTACACACTTTCAATGGGTGAATTATATCTCAGTAAAGTTGTTTTCAAAGAGAAGATCTATGTGGGAATAAATTAGATTCATATATTACTTGTCATTAAGGTAATATCAGATAGCACGAATGGAAATGACCAGGATTTGCAAAGTATGCCACAACGGCACAATCTCAAAACACACATTTGGAACCAGAAAACAGCAAGTTAAAAAACAGTCAGTTGGTATTTATTGGCCTCAAAATGAACACAGAATCTGTTCACTGCAGAGCTGAGCCATTAAGAGAAGCGTTAACAAATAGAGAGTGGAGAATATTAGGTTTATTGACAGCACGGAGTACCCTGTTATACAGCGTTTTGTAGGTCACTTGGATTTTAAAAGGCAGTATCTCTAGACTCACTTCTTGCTAATCACATTATTTCTTAGAGCTATTATTAAGGTGATTAGTGGATAACGTGTTTGTATTTATACAGGACCAGGATCTAAAAGCACTGCTAAGATCATTTGCACAGACTTATTTATTACATGTGATCTGGAAGGTGAGTAAAAGCACTGACTTGTAAAGTCCTTCTGTTTAAGGGACGCTATGATGGCTACAAAGTAAATGTAGAAAATGTCTGATTCTTCTAAAATGGCTGTGAAAAGTTAAACAGGATGAATTGTTATGTTTTTCAACTTTAAGGCTTCATTTTGAAATAGGTTTCATAAAGGCATGATGACATCCTGGCAAGGAATTTGGTTATTTTTATAGATAAAAGGAAAAATGTATACAGGGAACTAGGCCTCTATAGTCCCTGTTTTGCATGATTTCTTCAAGGATATTGGGATTAATAAACAAAACCATGATTTTAATATAAAGGAAAATTCAATACTCATCTTTCTATCTTCTTTTGAGACATAATCAAGTTCTCACTTAGCCAAGTGTATCTCATTTGAATACATCAAAGGTTTAAGACATTGACCTAATTTTAAAGAAAAAACTATAAACTATTTAAAAAATTTTTTTGTGGGTACGTATGAGATGATTTGATACAGGCATGCAATATGAAATAAGCATGTCATGGAGAATGGGGTATCCATCCTCTCAAGCTTTATCCTGTGAGTTACAAATAGTCCAATTACTTAAGTTATTAAAAATATACAATTAAGTTATTACTGATTATAGTCACCCTAGTGTCCTATCAAATAGGTTTTATTCTTTCTATTTTTTTGGTACCCATTAACCATTTCCATCTCCCCCATTAAATAAACTATCTTTCATTAAACACAGGAAATAGTTTTTCAATTATTTTGCCTTTTAAAGTCTCTTTCTTTTATCTTCGACATCAGTTGTAACTACCAACTTTTTAGGCTGTAGGACAAGTAGCATGACCCTGGTTTGATTTAGGAGCAACGTTTTGATCCATGCTGGGTTAAAAGATCTTTTAAAAGTTCTTTACAGCAATGTCATTTAACTCATGACGTAGCACACAGTCATGAACAAAAATGCCCCAATGAGATAACAATTGAAAACCAAACCCACAATATACTGGGCTGTACCAGGACCAGATATGAGCCCGAGAAACTGTTCAATTTTGGTATATGAAACTTACATGAATAAATTAGCTACAAATAGAACAATCTTATTTTTGGAATACAAATTGTAGTTTTTTTGTACTTTACACACAATGCAAAATATAGAATATAGAATTCAGATTCTCAGCTGCAACCTATATTAACTACAGTGCTCACTGGTAGCGATTAACTTTACAAGACATACATTCATGATTTAATGTTCTTCCTTATTTCATTTCAACTTCACAATGTTTTAAGTGGCTAACATTGGTACAGCAGGTTAGCTGACGGCAACCGGGCCATGTCCAGTTTCATCCGGTTCCACCATCACAAAACCCTCCCTGTATCTGGTATTTATGAACTGCCTCTCAGAGAAGACTGTCAGTCTTGGAGAAAATTTCCCTGCCAGTTGAGGTAAGAACATCATTGTGATATATAAAGTAGTGCTTTTTAGAAGTCAAGGTCTCCTGGCAGTTCCTCAGTAGACTTCTAGGGCAGCCGCACTAGAGGTCATGAATAATGTATTACATAAGGGACGTCCATGCATTCAAACCAGAATCTCCTCACCACAATTCCCATAGCAACACACGAAGATTATACTCATCTCTGAGCTGAAGCAGCCAGCAGAAATGCTATCCTGATATTTCTAGCATGATCAACAAGGGACTTGCCCTTTTTCAAAACAATTTTTTCAAAGGAAAATCAACAACCATGTTAAGACAGGTTCATTGGGAAGCAACTGAGTACCCCACAAACCAAGCTACCTTCAACTTGAATGATCTGTGCTTTAGAAACAGCCACTATTCAAATGACAGCATGGGAAAAAGAATTCAGATCGTTGCCATTAGTGAAATGAAACACAGACTGAGATAAATCCTGTAACTATCTATTTCATAGCTGTTATGCAGTCTCCTCTCTATATATACACATTTTATTAAGATGGGATGGAGAAGAGCATGTTGTAGGAGAAGAAACTTATAAAAAATTAATAAAATCCTCTGTTGCTTTTTGAAAAGCATAATGTGATCCATTTTTAAACCAAGAGGATATAATATAAAACACCTGTGAAGTACAATTCAGGGGAAAAGCTGTTCAAGTCTAAGAAAACAAACATTAGCTTGAAGTCAGTTTTGTTTGGTTTTGTTTTTTCTTAGCAGAGATATGGTTTAATGGGGAAATGAAGTAACATGTGTTGACACCAGGTGCAGTTTTTCCTCTTTGTACATTCAGGGGTCCTTTTGTATGTGTCCAAATAAGCCATCTACCCATATAAACGAGTTGCTTGGATGATAAAACAACATAGAAGGCCACGCTTACACACCTCACTTCCTTTTTCTACCACGGGAAGAAATTATGCTCCATTTCCTGTATCTTTCTAAAACCAGACAATGAAATGCTCTAATAGACCAAGCAAGCTTTAGGAGAAACTTCCACAGGTGGTCTGTCCAGGGCACAGCACAACTTGCAAAGAAAGGTCTTGGCAGAGAGGATATGATTTTACCTTTGCCTTTTCCAGCTGTGCCTGGGCCTGCCGCTCTGCTTCTCTGCGCACTGCCTCCCGGTCCTCCTCCAGGGACACATCGGAATCGGATGGACGGCTAGTGTAGGAGTCTGCCGAACCCTGCAGAGGAAAATGGACATTTCAAAGTCGATTCAGTCTATGATGTTGTCACTGGAAAAGTCTCATCGACACAGCAGTTACCTTCCCGGATTGTGCTATGCGATCCTGAAAAGAGGAGAAAATAATTCATTTTGCAGCATCCTATCTAGAAAATCATGTTCTGGTTTGCAGACAATCAACAGAATAGTTGTGTCTACTGAGTTGCCATTCCTTCCTGAGCTTTATGTTCCAAAAAAACTATCCTTCCTGGAAGCCAGAACAAGTTGCTTTTAGAATTAAGCCAGCTTGATGGTGCAGTGCAGAACTGAAGGGCAATGATGGGGTTCAAGGATAGCTCCAAGAGCAATCTACATGCTACAGCAGGTATTTAAAACTAGGAACACATTCAGCCTAAGAAAAACATAAAAGAAAGTCTAAGTTATAAACTTGAACTCTCCAAAATGCCACTACCATGATATGACTCCTACTCGAATCTGAAGAATCCTTGTTTACCTTTTTATACACCTGCTATTTTCTCTGACAAAACTGTAAGACACGAGCAGCTAACTTTGCTCCATGTTCCAGCAACACATTTTAAAATACCTTTACCTAGATGTAATCAAAGCTGTCTACAGAATACACCTGCCCGGGAAAGCTCATCTGGCAATTAATCACAACGCAGGGAATGGAGCTCAAAGAAACGAGAGCAATCTCCCTAGCTTCCTCTCTTGCAGTCATGATCCGATTAACCAAATCAAACCACCCTCTCTACCTGCACTCACTGCAACCACAGAAAAGCAGAGACAAAACCACCTCTCCCCCAAACGAAAGCCCCTGCGCTTACACAGATATCAGAATTCTTCAGCCTTCCTCCCTTGGCTCTTTTCAGAAGCCTGATCCAGGTGGCCTTCATGAGCCAGACAGCGCCTTTATCGTCCGCAGCTGCAGCCCCCGGCACAGGTTCTCAGTGCGCGCTGAGCCCCGGAGAACCCCAGCTCCTTTCCTATCCATGCTCTGGGCAAGCCCCTCTTCTCCGTCCCTTTCTGCCTCTGGGGCTTTCACTCCCTGCCCCAGAGGACTCCCATCCAGGGAGATTCTTATTTTCCCATTCCAGGAGGGGCTGAAAACACACACTCCAATGCTTTATATTGCCTTAAAAATAAAGAACACTTCAAGTGCATTCAAAGCCGGGCATCAACTCGTTCTAAACTTAATGCATCTCATAATCCTAAACATTCTCTTCCCTGCGCTCAAATTGTTAAAGGAAATTAGTTGTAAAAGAATCACAGAAGAAAAAAAAAAAAAAAACTAGTGCAAAAACGTATGCAGTGACATTTGCAAGTGCAAAGTTCAAGCCTTATCTTTGGAGATCTCGGGGGGAGGGGGAGGAGGAGGGAGAAGGACGCACTCCCACACTGGGCATGCTCCATATGTCGCCTTTTTACGCAGATGCTCACATCACACTGTTAGTCTATGTCAAATTGCCATTTTACATCCGAAGTGTAAACAGCTGGAAAGGTCTCTTTGGTTCTATAGTAACCGGGCTCGTGGTATGTGTGTCTGTGTCTGTTTCAGATAAAACCTTCTCTCAAAAACAAAACATGTGATCGTTTCCTTTAATAATCCCTTTCTATTACCTGCTCCAGAAAGTGTCCTATGCTACAAGGCAATTCACAGGTAGCAAATATCCTATGCAATACTGCATAACAAAAATCAAATAACGCTCATCAGTTCTTTATTGCTTGTGACTTCCCAAACAAGATGAGAGAGAGACGTGGCCATTTAATTAGGACATGAAGGTAATCACAGCTCTATAAAGCAATGAGTTTAACGGAGCTCAAAATGACTTCGAACTGCTTCTCCAACTGAGAAACTACCATTTGAAATAAAGCCACTGGCATAAACAGCAGTGTGAATTGTTATAACCATGCTTACAAAGAAATTTCAAAGCTTGGTTAATTTATTAGTTGGAGTTAAAATTCACAGAATAATTGAATCCCGACTCTGCTTGCTGATGAGGTGAGGGAGGGTGAAGAAGGAAAGATGCTAACGTTATTAATTTCCTGCACTAATGAAATTACATTTTTAAAGTTTGCTTGGGAAGAAATATACACTTTGCTTTCTCAACATAAACAAAATTCTATCCCTGCAGTCTAAACTGCATTTGTTTGTGTGTGCTGGGAGAATATTTTGTACATATAAAAAGGAAAAAAAAAAAAAGTGTTCCTAAGAATACTTAAGAACCATGGCTGGATGCAGTGACTCACGACCGTAACCCTAGCACTCTGGGAGGCCAAACTGGGAGGACTGCTTGAG
>NW_016107376.1:1898226-1926651 GCF_001604975.1 Cebus imitator
TTGACCAGGATGGTCTCGATCTCTTGACCTCGTGATCCACCCGCCTCGGCCTCCCAAAGTGCTGGGATTACAGGCGTGAGCCACCGTGCCCGGCTTTTTTTTTTTTTTTTTTTTTGAGACAACGTATAAGTCTGTCACCGAGGCTAGAGTGCAGTGGTGCAATCGTGGCTTACTGCAGCCTTGACCTCCTGGGCAAAAGTGATCCCCTCACTTCAGCCTCCCAAGCAGCTGGGAATACAGGCATGTGCCCCCATGCCTAGCTAATTTTTAAATTATTTCTTGTAGAGATGGGTCTTACTATGTTGCCCAGGCTGGCTGGTCTCAAACTCCTGGGCTCAAGCAATCTTCCCACCTTAGCCTCGCGAAGTGTTGGGATTACAGGTGTGAACCACCTCAGATGGCCTCAAAATATTTTTCATTACAGAAGTTTTATCTAACCAGCAGTGAAAGAGTGACACAAATAACCATCCCCGAAAGTCTCCCATCCAAACATAGCCACAGTTAAATAGTAGCATGTTTCAGCCTCTGGAGCTGTTGCAACGTTTGAAAGTCACCCTCCTGACATATGCCTTACAGTTAATCTCCTTTCTTCTGGGAATGTGGATGTATGCAGTTAAAAGTGATATATCTAATTAAGCTTTTGCCTTTGGAACCATATGGACTTTCTGGGTCATCGTGCCTCAAGTAGTCTTCAGTCAGGAACAGCTGGCGGCCGTCTCCATAACTCCGGGGTAGGTTCATTACAAGATGTGCCCTTGATCACTATGGCTCTTACAATGTGATGAGCTGGTCTTTTGCAGTATTTGTCCTTGTCGCTGCATCGAATTTCAGCTACCCAGATTTTCTTTTCTACATCTTAATAACTGAATTCCTATTTGGACATTTCCAAAAATGTAACTAATAGTTCTTCCCAGGATCATCATCTTTTATCCTCAGAGTTCTCACTTTTATGTTCATTGCTCTTAAGAAAATTTTGTATCATTGGATTAATTTATGCTTTTGTTTACTCTTCAGTTTCTTTTTCCGCTTTTATGTCTAATGTTCTCACAAGAAAGCGTCATCCTTTTTCTTTCTTTTTTTTTGAGACAGTCTCGCTCTGTTGCCCAGGCTGGAGTGCAGCGGCTCAATCTTAGCTCACTGCAACCTCTACCTCCTGGGTTCAAGCGATTCTCCTGCCTCAGCCTCCCGAGTAGCTGAAATTATAGGCGCGCACCACCATGCTCTGCTAATTTTTGTATTTTCAATAGATACATGTTTTGCATGTTGGTCAGGCTAGTCTTGAACTCCCGATCTCAGGTGATCTGCCTACCTCAGCCTCTCAAAGTGCTGGGATTACTAGTTTGAGCCACTGCTCCCGGCCACCCTTCTTTTTTTTTTTTATACACATTTTAAAATTCATACAGTTTGCTGTTTTGATGCGGTACTCTGCTGTTACACAGTCACCTATATTTTCAGCATCAGGGTTTTGGAGCATTCTTGTAGTTTTCTCTTTTAAAGCCCAAAGGATAAGAGTTGTAAGCCTATTTTGCAGAGACCTCTTGGATCCCAAATTGTGTTTTCTCTTTCTGTAGGAAATCTTTATATGAAGTCTAAAGCCATGTTCTTGAGCAAAATCAACTTTTTATGTATCCCAAGGCCAGCCTGATTCTAGACAAGGCTATAACCCACCAAAATTCTCAAGATTTTAGACCACCTCTTCATGTATAGGACAATGCTAACCCAATTGCAAATTCAACTTCAATTGTTTCCTTTGAACCTGCCATGGGACAGACCTCCTATTGCCTACTGGTCAGACTCACATCTTGTAAAATTCAGCAAAATAAGGCCAGGCATGGTGGCTTATGCCTGTAATCCCAGCACTTTGGGAGGCCGAGGCAGGTGAATCACCTTAGCTCAGGAGTTTAAGGCCAGCCTGATCAACATGGTAAAATCCGAAACCCTGTCTCTACTAAAAATACAAAAATCAGCTGGGTGTGGTGGCACATGCCTATAATCCCAGCTACTGAGGATCCTGAGGCAAGAGAATCACTTGAACCCAGGAGGTGGAGGTTGTAGTGAGCCGAGACTGCACCACTGCACTCTAGCCTGGGCAAGAAAATCAAAACTCCAATTCAAAATAAATACATTGATTAATTAAATAAACCAAAATGGGATAGACTTCTGAGGGCCAGGACCAAGGGTTAAGGGTTCTATCTTGTACTGTCTGCTGGGGGAGGGAGAGAATTCTTTCATTTTTCAAGGTGTTGTCATCTCTTTTCACAGTTTAGAATTAACTTCTATTCTCTGGCACAATTTAGATGTAAGAAATCTAAACTGTTATTCTTTGCTTTATTGGTTTCTTCATAAATGAAATCATAAACTATGGGCTGGGTGTGGAGGCTCATGCCTGTAATCCCAGTACTTTGGGAGGCAGAGACAGGCCAGGAGTTCAAGACCAGCCTGGGCAACATGGCGAAACCACTTCTCTACTAAAAATACAAAACTTAGAGACAGGCGTGGTAGCAGGTGCCTGTGGTCCCAGCTACTTGAAGGTCTGAGGCATGAGAATCGCTTGAATCTAGGAGGCGGAGGCTGCAGTAAGCAGAGATTGCACCACTGTATTCCAGCTTGGAGGACAGAGGGAGACCATGTCTCACAATAATAACAAAAAAATCATAAACTATGTATTGATGAGATCCTGACTCTAAACATTGAAAAATGACATAGCCTGCTGAGAAGAGGTACAGATGCATAAACACTGTGTACCTTAGTTTGCAAATTGTCACATAATTATCATTCAAATTCATGTGATGATGAAAATCTCAAATGCGATTGACCTATCATTTCGCTGTGTGTCAAAATAGTAGCAGAGATGATAGGAATACATCGCTGTAGGGTCATCCCTGTGATATTTTTATAATTCTGTAAAAGCTAAAATGTCAGTTTCAGTTTTTTCAAAACAATACGAAAATTTATAAACATATAGCTATAGAATGTACAAATGAAGAGATTCAGTTTTATTCAGCAACTTCCAAACCCACATGCCAAGTACTTATTACTTTAAAACTCTGTGCTGTAACTGTAAGCTAAACGCTGAAAACAGGCCTGTAAAAAGGTTAAAGCTTTCTTTCTGTCATGGAGCTTAATATCTCAGTGAAGGACATGGATTTTTCTTTTTTAAAAAGGCAACAGAAAAATAACTGCTATGAGAGACAAGAAAACAATCTGAGGTAATAAAATGATAGTGAGAGAGACGGTATTTTAGTTGGAGTAATAAGATGATGGTCTGAGATGAGGCTAAGCTGAAATCTAAATGATAAAAGAAAAAAGTCAGCCCTGCCATGCATTGAGAAGATAGATGTCCGGGCCGAAAGGCTAGCATATGTGAAGGCCCTGTGTACAAGAAATGCTTGCACGTTCAAGGAATTGAAAAGCGGTCAGCTGGGCGTGGTGGCTCATGCCTATAATCTTAGCATTTTGTGAGGCTGAAGCAGGCAGATCACCTGAGGTCGGGAGTTAGAGACCAGCCTGACCAATATGGGGAAACCCTGTCTCTACTAAAAATACAAAATTATCTGGGTGTGATGGCACATGCCTGTAATCCAGCTACTGGGGAGGCTGAGGCAGGAGAATTGCTGGAACCCCGGAGGTGGAGGTTCAGCCAAGATCGTGCTATTGCACTCCAGCCTGGGCAACAAGAGCAAAACTCCATCTCAAAAAAAAAAAAAAAAAAAAAGGGGGTCAGTGTACCTAACAGGGTAACATTAATTTTTAGGAAGATTTATTTAAACTTTTTCTCTCTCTCCCTTCCGTTTTTCTCTCACTGTCCATGTGATATATACGCAGGCACTCCTGGAATGCCCATGAGACTCCATTTACATGGGAAGACCTCCCAGAAAAATTCCTTCCACATGTCTGAGTTCCTTAACTCGGAGTTACGTTTAAGTTGCTGTTAGCAAACTCCATGTTACTGGAAACATGGTGTCTTCTGAGAATGTAAACAGAGCTCTTCTATTTTCTTCCAAGCCCAGCACAATTGCTTAGAGGCTAACAGAGTGTGTTTTGAAGATTGTTCGATATTATGCTTATAATTAGGACAATCAATTAAGATTAGGCTATGCACATTAATATATCTTAATAATAAGAATTACAAATATTTCATAAATGCTTACAAAGCGTCAAGCACTGTGCTGATTCACAAGTATTACCTAACGTAATTTCGATTATCTTCATTTTTATTGATGAGAAAACTGAGACAGAGAAGCTATCTGAGCAAGGTTCTGAAGCTGGGGACTCATTGCATAGCCAAAGGCAAGTCATGTAAATATCTCCCTGTCTAATTCTTCCCTTTGTAAAATGAGTATACCAAATTGGACGGATAGAGTTAGGCGTAAACCTTTAACAAGAAAAATTCAAGTGCCATGCGTGCGTCAGCTTATAAAAAGAAAAGCTAGAACAAATTCCTATACACATCTGATGTTTTCGTCAATCAAAAGCATAACAATTTCTGTTTGGTAATAGGTATATCCATTTCTAATGATCATAAAGGCATCGTGATGGTTTCCTAATGCTTAGCTCTGCCTTTGCTAAGCTTTACGCATGCTTGCTTGCTCTCTCGCATGCTCTCTCTCTCTCTCACTCACACACACACACACACACACACACACACACACACACCCCTTCATAAATTTTCAAATTTGATCTTTCCAAAAACGCACAATGAAAGTACACCAAGGGTTCAAAGAAACACAGATCATCTCACATTCATTAATGGAATGCTGTTTTGTCGAAAGAGTTGGCTGCTCCTCTGAAATTTTCCTCACTTCAGAGTATCTCAGCATCATGAAGCATTCTTTTCATTACTTATCTACAATGGAAAGTAGATTAGAATCGGAAAACAATAGAAGCCAAGATATCAGCTATTTAAGTTTTTCTCTCTTCCCTGAAAATGAATACAATTTTGGCAAGCTGGCCTTCAGCCGTCTGGTCGGCCGCTCACCCTGCCTGAAACTGGCTAGGATTCAAGTGTCTTCTTTCCGTTCACCACCAACAGTTGCTAGTTTTCAGTACAGAAGCTGAAGTTATTACAAAGTACAAATAGTAGGTAAAAAGTTCAGAGATATGACTTTCATTTATTTTCTTTTCTTTTTTCTGAGACAGAGTCTTGCTCTGTCATCCAGGCTGGAATGCATTGTCAAGAGCTCGGCTCACTGCATTCTCTGCCTCCTGGGCTCAAGTGATTCTCTTGCCTCAGCCTCCTAGTAGCTGGGATTGCAGGCTCCCACCACTGCTCCGGGCTAATTGTTGTATTTTTAGTAGAGATGGGGGTTTCACCATGTTGGCCAGGCTGGTCTTGAACTTCTGACCTCAGGTGATCCACCTGCCTTGGCCTCCCAAAGTGCTGGGATTACAAGCATGGGCCACCGCGGCTGGCCAAACTTTTATTTATTTTAAAACATAGGAAAACACCACTACCACCAAATTATTCCTTAATGTGAAGGTGTGATGGCTGTTTACAGTTTATAGAAAAGCCTCTGTCCAATATTTGCAAAATTTGACATTGTCCAAAAGAACGATTTTGAAAACATTAAAATTAGAAGGGCAATTTTGATATTATTTTGAGTTTTGGATTTCAGTCATAGGCTAAATAATTTTTTTAAAAATTAGAACGTTATGTATGTGTGTGTGTGTGTTGGGAAAGTTGTCCAGGCCTTTAATATACAGCTACTGATGATGACAGATGGCAATAATTTTTTCATGCTAATATAATTTCTTATGAAAAAACTGCCTTATTAGTTATAAAATTGAAAACAAGTAGGCAGAGGGCAGGAAGATAGTGGCTTGGGAGAGCTGCAGTGTCTCAACACATCGCTGCAGAAAATTCATTTAAATGGGAAAAGGAGAGAAGAAATTACATGTAGGAAATTTTTGGTATAGATATTCATGGTGGCTACCAGTGCTCCAGAAACTGCATGGACATCACAACATTTAGGCTTTTTCTAGTGAATCATTAGAATCAGCAAACATCATGTGATTATTTCTCTCTTCCCAAGAAAACCTTTCCTTGACTTCATTTTCTCTGCCCGCTCTTGTTCATTTCTCCCCTCTCCTTTGCAGAAAAAAAAAATGCATAGAAAAAGTCCGCTCTACTCCCTCTAATCCTTCTCTTCCTGTTCTCTCTTACATATACGTCCTCCTACTGCTCCACTAAAACTGCTCGTCAAGGTCATCAGTGATGTCTCTAAGGCTACATCCCATGGCCGATTCTCAGTGTTCATCCTACTCCAGCTACCAGCAGCCATTAGCACCACGGATCATCCCGGGTCCTCTCTTCAGTTTCTCAACTTGACTTCCAAGAAACCACTCCATCTTTGTCTTTCTCTTACCCCATTGGCTGTTCCTTCCAAGCCTCCTTTGTCAGTAACTCCTCTTCCACCCACTTCCACACCCTGTCCCTGCTACTTAGCCCTCCCTTCTTTCTGCCGTAACCTTGCTGGGCCCCTTGTTGTTCCTCATAGGCACCAGGCACTCTCCTCCCCTAGATTTCTACACTTCTAACTCTCTCAACTTCCTCTAAGTCTTTGCTCAAAGTCTCTTTCTCGATACCTTCTGCAACCGTTCTGTTTCAAATGGTTATCCCTACTGTTCTGCGGTATTTTCAATCTCACTTACTCTGTTCCACTTTTTTAAAAAACAGTACTTTTGCCTTGTTTTATTTATTTTTATTTTTTATTTTTTTTGACAGAGTCTTAACTCTGTCACTCAGGCTGGAGTGCAGTGACACAATCTCGGCTCACTGTAACCTCTGCCTCTCGAGCTCAAGGGATCCACCCACTTCAGCCTCCTGAGTAGCTGGGACTGCAGGTGCACACCACCATGCCCAGCTAATTTTTCATATTTTCTGTAGAGATGGGGTTTCACCATGTTGCCCAGGCTGGACTCGAACTCCTGGACTCAAGAGATCCATGTGCCTCAGCCTCCCAAAGTGCTGGGATTACAAGTGTGAGCCACCACACCCAGCCTATTAATGTTTTTACCATCTGACATATAATTTACTTACAATATTGTTTAGTATATGTCTCACTTGATTAGGATGTAATGCCCATGAGGGTTGATTTTTTAAAAATATTTCACTTACCCATATATCTCAAGTGCCTGGAATAGTGCCAGGTATGAAATTCACACTCAATAAACATTTGTTGAACGAATGAATGAATAAGGATTGACAGAGAGAAAACCTCTTCTCTTTTACATCCTCTATTTTAAAGCTCTCCCAATCCACAGGGTCCCTTTTAGCATTCCTGAACATCCTTAAACATTCCTAAATGTGCTCACGTCTCTTCCTTAATAAAAAAACACAAACAGAAATGTGACTTTCCACAGTGAACAGATGATAAATATTTATAATGAATAAGGAATAAAACAAAGGCTTCAGCTTGAAGATATCCCTAGTGTTTTATCAGAAACCTCCACAAATGCCAGCTTCCTTCACTTCGTGCAAATGTCAACTATAGGCCAGTTGATTAAATAACCAGGATCCATAACAAACAAGCCACTCCAAAACAGTCATATGATGCTTGAAATTTATTTAGCATCCTTTTCCCAAGGAATCGAAGAGAGATTTTATATTTTGAAAATATGATTACAACTTACTTTCTGTAAATTTCTTTTCCCATTAATTCTAGCTCTTCATTCCAGAAACTTAAAGTTCCAGTCCTAAAACTGCCAGCCATTCACTGCATAGCCAAAGGCAAGTCATGTAAATAATTCCCTGGCTAATTCTTCCGTTTGTAAAATGAGTATACTAAATTAAAGCTACCAGAAAGAATGCTCTTGAAAATTATCTTACAGATGGTTGTCAATATTGTAAATATAACATATTGTGGGAGTGACTGTTGATCTACTTCTTATGAACTACCCCTGACATTCCTATAGAGATGGAATTCAAATTTATAACAGAAAATGTGACTGTACAGATAACTTATAATAATTCAGAATGTCTAAAAATATCAAGCCAGTACAGGGAGAATATATTTCTGTAAGCCATGTTGGGTAATATAATTTAAAGGAACACAGCTGAGTAACTGGACTAATAAATATAAAACTCTGGAATATCTTTGTGGGCTCTCTACTACTAAAGAAAGACCATGTCAAAAGATGGCACATCCAAATACCAGGTCTTTTCTTGAGTGGCAAAACAATCAAACGAATGAATCTGGGCTCTTTCCTTCGAAGGTGAGTTCTCCCAGGTGGCAATGAACAATTAATCTACAGGCATGAATGAGTAGCTAACTTATGTGTTCTCCAGGGAACTATATACCTATTAAAAGGGATATGGCTTCAGTCCTTAAATATTTTACTGTTTATCACTTTCTTTGTATATATAAAAGACACACTAATTGATACGTAAGTAAAACAGTAAGAGATGAATTGATACAAAAAAAGGCTATGAATAGAAAAGTCCCTAAAAAATCAGTTAGCCATAAGAATCTGAAAAAGATGTTCAGACTCATTAAACTAAACACAATAGCATTCTCCCTCATTAAACCAATGCTCTTTGCAAAGTTCCAATTCACAATGTCAGGGGGACTCACTTAAATTGATACTTTCTCACCTTGTTGATAGTTTTTGGCTTTCATGTAACCCTTCGGGAAGAAAATTTACTTTCTGTGTGTGTATCTAGACACGCATTTAGAGTATCTAGGCTAATAATTTCACTTATGGGAACTAGTTTAAGAAAATTTTAAAATTACGGTTCACATACTTACTTAGTAGACTATTAGACAAACTTAAAAATAGTTACAAAGACTAAAGATGATTACAGGCAAATGTTTATGACTGAATTTGATAAAACCAGAAAACAACAACAAAAACAAAACTGAATGAAGTCTATATACACATACATTCATGTATGTAAAAAAAAAAAAATAACAGAGGCAAGGTGCAGGGACTCGTGTCTGTAATCCCAGCCCTTTGGGAGGCCCTGGTGGGAGGATCGTTTGAACCCAGGAGCTCGAGACCTGCCTGTGTACATAGGGAGAGCCTGTCTCTACATAAAATTTTAAAAATGAGCCAGGCATGGTGGCACACACCTGCAGTCCTAGCTACTTGGGTAGCTGAGGCAGGAGGATCACTTGATCTCAGGAGTTCAAGGCTACAGTGAGCTAATCATGCCACTGCAATCCAGACTGGATGACAGAGTGAGACCCCCATCTCAAGAAACCAGAAACACTAACAGAGGATATAAGGTTGGATTCCATTTTCTCAAAAAATCTTGGGAGTAGAGTTAAATTCTTTTTCTGTAATTTTCCTATGTTTGTAAATAAAAGGCCCTTCGTAGTGCAACCGAAATTTCTCAGAAATTTACCCCAAAAATATTTTTGATGTTGTAAAAGAGATGGTTCATACATACATATTTTATCTAATTGATTGATTTGACCTTGATAGTTGTTTGCATATGGGGAAGGGAGGCAAGGACCAGGTCTCCTGAAAGACTCTTTATGCACTTTAAAAACAATAGAACAAAGTAAAGTTTGCTGCGGGGATTATGACAGGTAAGAAAAGAATTCAAAGTGTTTACACATGAAAATTTATGATTATAAAGTCTTAAATTTCTCTGTGTATAATGTATAGAAATGATTATTTAAGTGTCTACCTGAAATACTGAATTTTTCTCCTAGGATTACTTCAATAATTTGTTGGTACTAGGTTAGGTACTTAAGCAGGCCAAAATGACTCAGTAATTTGGTAGTAAATTATTAATACACTGCTCTAAAAGTCTAACCTTCCAGAAAGATATGACTTTGGTTCAGAGAGACTTAATATTAAAAAACAGGCTACACCATCAGGGATTTGGCTGGAAAAATGCCAGTGGAGTGAAGTACTCCAGAAATAAAGCTCTGAGAAGCACCGCAGGGACCTAATATAGTTAATGCATCCCTTAAGCAACAAACCCACCTTCACGAGGTGATTTAAGAACTAGAGACAATCTGGTTCATTCACCTCTGTGTTTTAAAAAAGGCTGCAAATTTTAGATTATTTAGCTGCAAATGTGCCACTGATATATAATATTAGAAAACGTAGACTACATTCAGAACGTTTAGTAAAATACTGGACATATACCATTGGTCAAAAGTAATTGATATCCTATTTCTTGTCTCACAAATGAAAAAGCATCTTTTGTCACATAAAGATATCTGATCTATTTTACATTTGGAAGTGTAGTGGACTTTAATGATAGCAAAACTTCCATCAAGCAGGGCAAAAATGGCCTGACAGTTTAGTAAGAAGGCAGTTCGGTAAGGATGAGACATGGACTGAGCCAGGCGCAGTGGTTCACGCCTATAATCCCAACGCATTGGGAGGCCAAGGCAGGAAGATTGCTTGAGCTCGGCAGTTTGAGACCAACATGGACACCGTAACAAGACCCCATCTGTACAAACAATTTAAAAATTTGCTGGGCCTGGTAGCACACACCTGTAGTCTCAGCTACTTGGGAGGCTGAGGTGGGAGGATCACTTGAGACTGGGAGGTGATGGATTGATATGTACCATTGCACCCCAGCCTCGGTGACAGAGTGAGAGCCTGTCTCTAAAAAAAGCAAGAAAGAAATGGCTTGGCGACTATGCTGACAGCTGCCTGCCGACTTGTATTAGGAGACCACAGTCCACAGCCTGGTAGTACAGGCATACGTTATGTGCCAGACGCTTCTACTATTAAGACACACACCAGACTCAGACACTCCAAACCAAAAAGGCGCCTACTGGCTTTTCTGCTTCATTTAAATGACAATCATTTGATATGATACACAACTCAGCATTATTATCTCATTTTCTCAACGCACATATACAGTAGAATGTAATACCCATACGAGGGCAGGGAGCTTGCTTTGTTTACCTCTGTTCCCCAATCCCAGGGCACTCCCAGTACACATGAGGGAAGAAGAAATGAATGGGGTTCCCAGTCGAGTGAGGGAGACACCTTGCAGAGGCTGTAACACAAAACATTATTTTATGACAGTTTTGGCAACTACTATAAAGGAAAGCCATGGGCCTCTATGAGGGAAGATGGCAGGGAGACAAAGATGGGACTCAGAAGGAGCTTCTGAAAGGAAATGGATATTGAGGCTGTGTTTTGCAGCTGGCAGGAAGCAGTCACGGAAACAGGTAAGGGAATAACGTTCCAAGACACAAGGACCAACGGAGAGGGGTGGAGAATCTTCAACTATCTAACAAGCAAGAGCTGAGAGACCAAGACGAAGGTCTGAGACTACTCAGCCGGATCTGCCTTCTGAAACCCAGCACTTCTGGTTTAGACCCTAAGTATTAAACACTGTAATTATATGCTAGAGTGTTTAATTATGAAAGGAATTAAATGGTGATAATACTGTTACTGCCTTAATTTCTTCTGGACGAATCCCTGGACCTGGGATCAACTTTCATGATCCTTCATCATCATCACATTGACATTCAACTATTCTTTCAACAAGTATCTACCACGTGCCAGGCACAGGGGATCTAAGAATATAGATGACATATTCTCTGTTCTCCAACAGCTTCCAGTACCTAGCTCTCCTACCAACTGACACCTGACACACTACAAAACATAAATGCTATACATTTTACTACATCAGATTAAAAATCATGGCCAGGTGAGGTAGCTCACACCTGTAATCTCAGCACTTGGGGAGGCCCAGGCAGGCAGATCACAAGGTCAGGAGATTGAGACCATCCTGGCCAAGATGGTGAAGCCCTGTCTCTACTAAACACAAAAAAATTAGCCAGGTATGGTGGTGCGCACTTGTAGTCCCAGCTACTTATGAGGCTGAGGCAGGGGAATCACTTGAATCTGGGAAGCAGAGGTTGCAGTGAGCCAAGATCGTGCCACTGTATTCCACAGCCTGGTGACAGAGCAAGACTCTGTCTCAAAATAATAATAATAATAATAAACAAAAGAGCAGCAGTAAAGTTGCTCATATACTGATAACATACACATGATATGTCATATATACATACATATATATATATATATACAGTATATGTCATATGCCGATGACAAAAGTTTGATGCCTTCATATATTAATACATCCCATAATCAATAAGAAAAACAACAACAACCCACTAGAAAAATAGGACAAAAAAGCAGGAGAGGGAGAGGTATTCACAGAAAAAGAAATTGTTTTAAGCTAATGGAAAACGCCTAAGTTTAGTCCTGATGTAAAAAGGGGGAAAAATCAAAGACAACACTAGCTCTAATTTTGATTGGCAGAGATTGAAAGCAAAGCGAATGCACTGTTAGTGTGGTCCTCTCACACGCTGCCCCTTAGGGAGAAAATGCAGTGGAACTACTGGGCGCCGTGGCTCACACCTGTAATCCCAGCACTTTGGGAGGCTGGGGTGGGTGGATTGCCTGAGGTCAGGAGTTCAAGATCAGCCTGGCCAACATGAGGAAACCCCGTCTCTACTAAAAATACAAAAAATTAGCTGGTCGTGGTGGCAGGCACCTGTAATCACAGCTACTAGGGAGGCTGAGGCAGGAGAATCATTAGAATCCAGGAGGTGGATGTTGCAGTGAGCCAAGATCGTGCCACTGCACTCCAGCCAGGGGAACAAGAGCAAAACTCCATCTCAAAAAAAAAAAAATTGGTAGAATTTACCAAAACTGAAAACTAACCTTTGATTCATAATTCTGATTCTAAGACTTTTATAGATATACACAAATATATACGTAAGGACGTACATATAAGAATGTTTATTTGTCATAGCACTATTTGCGTTAACAGATTACTGTGAATAATTTACCTGTCCAACAGTAGGGGACTGATTAAATTATGTTGTATCCATATGATGTCATATTATTCAGACAGTTTTAAAAATAAGGTATCTCTAGCTATACATGCTTAATGTGAAATAATATTCAAGATATATTTTACAGGTGAAAAAGAAAAAGCATCAGAGATTTTTTTTGGCTATCATTTGTAGAAATATACTGTTTTGACGTCATTTGTATAAATACTTTTTAAAGAATGCATATATTTATGAGTATGTGGGCTAGCTTTAGAACATTTAAGTGGCTGCACGTTTTTTAAAATCTGGGGACGGTATTAGAAATCTGTACGGCAAATTCAAAAGCAATTTAATTAGAGCCTCTGGGAGTGGAATAAGGCAATTTCTTTCTTTTTTTCTTTTCTTTTCTTTCTTTCTTTTTTTTTAGAGACAGAATCTCACTCTGTCCCCCAGGCTGGAGTACAATGGCTTGATCTCTGTTCACTGCAACCTCCACCTTCTGGGCTCACGGGATCCTCCCACCTCAGCCTCCTAAGTAGCTGGGACTGCAAGTGTGCACCATCATGCCCAGCTAATTTTTTTTGTTAGAGATAGGGTTTTGCCATGTCGTCTAGGCTAGTTTCAACCTCCTGAGCGTGACTGCACTCCAGCCCCGGTGACAGAGTGAGAATCTATCTCAAAAACAAACAAACCAAAGAATACTGTTTTAAGTTAACAATTTCTCTTTGACTTTAGTAAGCAAAGAAGAATTATTCTTAAAATAGTTCCTGACCGCCATGCAAAGAATGCACTTTGGTCCTTCTAGTTAGACTGTAATATTCAAGGGTTTTCAAGCAATTTCACCAGTAACACTTTTTTTTTTTCCTAAGACAAATACAAAATGAAAATGCCATTTGGTAGTTCAAATAACATTTTAAAAATACTTTAAGAAGAAATAAGGAACACTGTTCATTTTTGAGACATAACCTTTAACCTGATTGAATTAAAACTAAAAATTTTCATTGAAAAACCTTTTAAAAAATGTAAAGTTTCTGATTAACCTTGAAGACATCATGCAAACTGAAATAAGCCAGTCACACAAGGCACATACTGTATAATTCCACATAAATGAAGCCCCCAGAGTAGTCAAATTCACAGAAACAGAAAGTAGAAACCGGGAGCGGTGGCTCATATCTGTAATCCCAGCACTTTGGGAGACCAGGGCAGGCAGATTGCTTGAGCCCGGGAGTTCAAGACCAGTCTGGATGACATGGTGAAATTCTGTCTCTACAAAAAATACAAAACTTAGCCAGGCGAGGTGGTGCACGCCTGTTGTCCCAGCTACCTGGGAGGGTAAGGTGGGAGAATCACTTGAGCCTGGGAGATTGAGGCTGCAGTAAGCTATGATCACATCCCTGCACTCCAAGCTTGGGTGACAGAATGAAACCCTGTCCCACTGTCCAAAAATGAAAGTACAATGGTGGGTACCAGGGCTGGGGAACGATGAGAATGCGGAATTAGTGTTTAGCGGGCATAGAGGTTCAGCTGGAAAAGATGAAAACGTCCTGGAAATGGGTAGTGGTGACAGCTGTACAACACTGGGACGGACTTAGTGCTGCAGAACTGTACACTAAAAAGTGGTTCAAGTCCAGGTGCGTAGCTCTCGCCTGTAATCCTAGCACTTTGGGGGGCTGAGGCGGGTCAGTCACGAGGTCAGGAGATCGAGACCATCCTGGCCAACATGGTGAAACCCCATCTCTACTAAAAATGCAATAATTAGCTGGGTGTGGTGGCACATGCCTGTAGTCCTAGCTACTTGGGAAGTTGTGGCAGGAGTCTCTTCAACTTGGGAGTCCAAGTTTGCAGCGAGGTGAGATTGTGCCACTGCACTCCAGCCTGGTAACAGAGCAAGACTCCATCTCAAAAAAAAAAAACCCAAAAAATCAAAACAACAACAATAACAAAAAAGTGGTTAAAATGGGGCCAGGCGTGGTGGTTCACCCCATAATCCCAGCATTTTGGGAGACCAAGGCAGGCAGATTACCTGAGGTCAGGAGTTCGACACCAGCCTGGCCATCATGGTGAAACCCTGTCTCAACCAAAAAACACAAAAATTAGCTGGGCATGATGGCACATGCCTATAATCCTAGCTACTAGGGAGGCTAAGGCATGAGAACTGCTTGAACCCATGAGGCAGATGTTGCAAGGAGCCAAGATCACACCACTGCACTCCAGCCTGGGTGACAGTGAGACTCCTGTCTTAAAAAAAAAAAAATCAATAAAAATAAATAAAAGTGGTTAAAGTGGCAAATTTTCTGTTATGTGTGTTTTACCACAATAAAGTAATTTTTAAGAAAAGACAAGGCCAAGCGTGGTGGCTTATGTCTGTAATCCCAGCACTCTGGGAGACTGAGGCAGGGGGATCACGAGGTCAGGAGTTTGAGACCAGGCTGACCAACATGATGAAACCCCGTCTCTACCAAAAATACAAAAATTAGCCAGGCAGGTTGGTGGTGCCTGTAATCCCAGCTACTCGGGAGACTGAGGCAGGAGAATCACTTGAACCCGGGAGGCAGAGCTGAGATGGCATCACTGTACCCCAGTCTGAGTGACAGAGCAAGACTCCATCTCAAAAAAAAGGGAAAAAAGAAAAGACAAACCCTAATTCGATTTCAGGTGGGGAACTCAGAGTAAGGCTCAAAATTTACAATAAAAAAACCTGACGCACAGAAGAAATGCTCTCTAGTAAGCAAATGGATGCACTGTAATTAAGTCTGCTGGAGGGAAGACAGCCAGGGTTCCTGCCTGCACTGGTCTGTGCTGTTGGCCCCCAGTGCCTGGAAGAGCCCCGGGCTGGTCAGACACTCAACTCAAATTTGTTCTAAGGCATGGGGAGCAGAAGGAAGAAGAGAGGTAATTTTTGGTTTTTAAGTTGAAGTTTATAATTCTGAAGAGCCCCCTTTCGGAAGCCCTTGCCCTGTGAATTGACTGATTTAGGCAGACTTAATCATCAGGTCACCATGGAGTCTATCTTTTATTTTTTGAGATAAGGTTTCCTCTGTCCCCAGACTGGAGTGCAGTGATAGCATCATAGCTCACTACAGCGTTGGCCTTCTGGCCTCAAGAGATCCTCCCACCTCGGCCTTCTGAGAAGCTGGGACCACAGAGACACACCACCACTCCTGGAGAATTTAAAAAAATTATTTGTAGAAACAGAGCCTCACTATGCTGTTGAGGCTGGTCTTGAACTTCTGGGCTCAAGTGATTCCCCTGCCTCAGCCTCCCAAAGTTCTAGAATTACAGGCATGAACCACCATGGCTGGCCAACTGTGGCGTCTAATAATTACAGCTCTGATTAATTGATGTACACATGTTGTATAAAGCAATTAAATCTAGAGAAAGAAATTTTGTAGGTGCTACAGAATTATAAAAACCAGAGAACGTCAGGTTGTGTCACGGTTTTCACTAACAAATAATTTCAGCACTAAAATACCCAATTAGCACTCATTCAGAATGAAAATGTTGACATATCACCAAATACACTGTCATTGGTTGAGTATAATAATTCCTATGTAAAAACTGACAGGTTCCAAGCTTTGCATTCAGCCCCAGCGACAAGTGTGTTATAATTATTGGCTGGATGTCCCTGTAATTCAACCTCTCAGGTTTCCTAGCCCCCGGGACTGCACCCCACCTCCCTCCCACACTCTTGATTAGATCATTTCCCTAATGCTAATGCCTTTCCAACAAGCAGCTGAAGCAGAATATTCCTGGCTCCTAATTAACATGAAGACAATGACCTTTCAAAACAGCCAAAAGAAAGAGTTCAAGAGCCCTGTGTCTATCATAATTATCATTTCACTCCGTGCCCAGGTCTGGGTAAAAATTTCAGTGTAACATCTGAATAAAGGAGCAAAGGTTAATGTTTGTGTTGGCAAGTCTCATTTTCAGAAATCTTAATAAAACAGCTTTCTACAAAGCGGCATCTGTAGTGCATTCCCAATTTTTCTACCAGGCTTGTGCAGAAAGCATAACGCTTTTGCTGGTATAAAAATACCTTCAGGGCTGTAACGATACAGACGATATCACAGACCAGCTAACTACAGCTCATGGGCCCAAGATGAACCACTGCCTCTTTGTATGGTTCTTGAGCTAAGAATGATGCCCATATTTTAAAGCAGTTGAAAACAATCAAAAGAAGAAGGATATCTCATGTTGTGAAAACTACATAAAATTCCAACTTCAGTGTCCCTAAATATAATTTTAGTGGAACATGGTCACACTTAATCTTGTACGAATTATTCGTGGTTGCTTTTATTTATTTTTTTGAGATGAAGTCTCGCCCTGTCACCCAGGCTGGAGTGCACTGGAACAATCAAGACTCACTATGACCTCTGCCTCCCGGGTTCAAGCAACTCTCCTGTCTCAGCATCCTGAGTAGCTGGGACTACAGGTGCTCACCACCATGCCCGGCTAATTTTTGTATTTTTTTTTTTTAGTAGAGACAGGGTTTCATTATATTGGTCAGGCTGGTCTTAAACTCCTGACTTCAGGTGATCTGCCTGCCTTGGTCTCCCAAAGAGTTAGGATTACAGGTATTAGCCACCTTGACCACCCTCAGGGCTGATTTTGGGAAGAACTGAGTGGTTACAACACACATCTTATGGCCTCAAAGCCAAATATATTTATTATCTGGTCATTAACAGAAAAACATTGTCAATCTCTGTACTGCACGATACACCAGACATAATATTATATAGCTCACAAAATGTGAATACTGATATTGGTAATATTGCTATCAAATTATTCCTTACTCCAATTCTACTTTCTGTGAGAGTAATGGAAGACTCTAACTTTAGAAGTCATCTGCGTGGCACAATAAGTTTCCTCCCCTTCTCACATACCCACTAATTAAAATGATTTACACTGAGACGTATCTTAGAACAGGTGGTTTTGTTTCTGTTTTTTGCAGGTGTATATCTTTATAAAGTGTATGGGATATTTTGGTACAGGCATGCCGTATGTCATAACCACATCAGGGTAAATGAAGTATGCCTTACCTCAAGCATTTATCCTTTGGGTTGCACACAATATGATTACACGCTTTTAGTTATTTTAAAATTTACAATTAAATTATTGTTGACAGAGCAGGAACAACACCATCTTGGATAAGCCCCTCATTCCAAAGTTCACCTTAATCGAAAACTGCCGAATCCAAAAGACATCAGCCTGTGGCAAAGGTCAGCCTGACCATAAACTACAAATAACATCTCCAACCAGAAACATTCCAAACTCCCCACTACCCCACCAGAGACATGTTAACCCCTCCAGCCAGAAAGATGTCTGCCCTAAGATAACCTCCCCCCACCCAGAGACATCCCAACTGCACCATAAAACTTCACCCTCACACAGAAACATTCCAAGCTTGTGATAAGTCCCCTCACCCTAAAACCAATATATACTCTTAGTCTGTAGGAGAAAGTGCTCGTGACTGAAATCGGCCAGAAGCCCCTCTCAGGTTTATTTTCTCTAAAGTAAATCTGTCTTTAACTGTTGAGCCACATTTGGTGTTTCTTTCCTCTTTCATTAACTCTTATAATTACTGGCTATAGTCACATAGCCAATAATAGTAAGAGCTGGTCTTATTCATTCTAACTATTTTTTTGTACCATTAACTGTCCCCTTGTCCCCCAATGCCTGCCCTCACCACAACCCTTCCCAGCCTCTGGTAACCATCTTTCTACTGTCTATCTTCATGAATTCAATTGTTTTAATTTTTAGCTTCCCACAAATAAGTGGAAACGAAAACATGAGAAATTTGTCTTTCTGTGCCTAGCTTATTTCACTTAATACAATGGCCTCAAGTTTCATCCATATTGCTGCAAAAGACAGAATCTTATTCTTTTTTATAGGTGAATGTGCATATGTACCACATTTTCTTTATCTATTCATCTGTTGATAGAAATTTAGGATGCTTCCAAATCCTGGCTGTTGTAAATAGTGCTGCAATAAACATGGAAATGTAGACATCTCTTCCAGATACGAATTCCCTTTATTTGGGGTATATATTCAGGAGTAGAATTGCTAGATCATATGGTAGCTTTATTTTTAGTTTTTTAAAGGAACCTCCATCTGCTCTTCACGGTGGTTAGTAAAGGTGGATTTTAATCCAGTGACTACCTCAACTGATGTGAAAATATTTTTGTTCTCCAAATCTATGTCTAAGGCATTTGGAGGCAATTTCATGGTGGTTTTCAGCATAACAACAAACCAGTAACGTTGAACCATCTTTCAAATGTAGACACAGTCAATACCATTTGTTCAGGCATTTGCTGCCTGGGCTTCAGCTATATGAATAAACATGCTCAGGCCTACAAGTATCAGAGATGTCACTCCGAGAATGAGCTCCTGCATGTCCCCAGTAAGGTTCCTAGGAATATTAAATTTTCAGTTGCTTGCTAGAAGTATTTTGTGACAAATATTGCCTTCTATTTCCTAGTTTTAAGGAACAAGAGGCTACTCAGGGAAAAGAAACACAAAGGTCTTCACCAGTTAAAAGCTGCTTTTTCTAGTTTAACTGGCCTGACATGTCCCCAATGCATAGGTCTGAAAGCTCAATCCAAAGAGTAAATACTACCTCCCAGAAGACTTAGAAAATGATTAATTTAACAATAGACTTCATCCCCATTAGCACATTGAGATTATCTTGATCTTAATAATGATACATGTATCTTTTTCTTTATGGCACTGGTACACGATTGGGAGGGATCAGTCACAGGACAAAATAAAAGAGAAGAAGACAGTTGGGCAACAGAGTAAGAAGAAGAACATTAAGAGTAAGAACAGGTTTTTCCACTGCAATCAGAACATTACTTTATGTCTTTAATCACTATATAGCTTCTTTTCCTCTACCATTCTATCTATCCCTGATATGCTGGTAATGATAATCTTCTTCCTCTAAATCAATACAGTGTTATAATGCAATAGTGGAGTGTGAAGAAGGAAGGCTAATTTATTTATTTTGTTTATACCTGCTTCTATTCCTCTACACAAGTCTTCAGGATTTCCTCCCACACTGTATTCTCTGTTTCTACATCTTTACTTTGTTTTGGAAATGTGGACATCAGTATGTCTTGGAGAGAGAACTGGTATATGTACCAATAGCATGTAGACTTCAGTAGGGATCTACCGGATAAACACTTCCCCAAAGCAAATCACAAACCAACTGCATTAATAATTCCAACATCTTATTAACTAACTATAATTCAAAAAAATACTAATGAAAAATCTGAAGGAACATCTAGGTTAACTTCAAAGGCTTGAGAGAACAAATGAGAAATGGTGAGGGTGACTTCATGGGAGCAACAGAGTAAAGCAATGAATAGGCTTGGATTTTGCAGCTGGTTGGCTCAAGTTTGAATTCTGACTCTACCTCTTATGAACTATGGGACCTTGGGCACATTTTTCAAACTCATTAAGCCTCAGATTCCTCATCTGTAAATTTTGGACAATAAAAAAATTGTTTGGAATAGTTACTATATGTACATCACTTAATATAATGCCTTACCAAAGATATTCAATAAATAATAGCAGCTATCATCATGGCCGTTGAAGGACCTTAAGGAAGCCTGTCGTACCTTGTTTAGGAGACTAACATATAACAGTAGAATCAGTAACAAATCAACACTGAGTTCAGGGCAGCAGAACCCAGTGCCTGGATTACATAAGAGTTTAATAAATCCCTGCTAAATGAATGAATGAAAGAAAGGAGAGGGGAATGTTTTTGCCTCTGTCACAGATAACAGGAACTCTCAAAAAGAGGGTTCTTTATAACCTTAGAGTGCAGCCTAAGGTGATGTCTGCTAGTCTTTAGGGAAATACGGAGGTGGGTGTGGTTGACTCACACCTGTAATCCAAGCATTTTGGAAGGCTATGGTGGGAGAATCACTTGGGGCCAGACACAGCCTGGGCAACATAGTGAGATCCCATTCCCACAAAAAATTTAAAAAGTCAGCTGAGTGTGGTGACTCACACTTGTAGTCTCAGCTATTCAATTGAGAAAGTAGGGAAAGTCCATACATTAAGACCTTATCAGGAACTAACAGTGATAATAGCTAAGCATTTATATAGCACCTACTGTTCCAAGTGTGTGAAATATACTAACACATTTGGTATTCAGTGATCTTACAAAGCAACTTAAGATGAAGAGAGTGAAGTGCAGATAGTTGAAATAACTTACTGAAGGACACATAAATTAGGAAAAAAGAAATATGGCTTAAAAATATGAAAACAGGGTCAGGAATGGTGGCTCATGCCTGCAATCCCAGCACTTTGGGAGGCCAAGGCAGGCGGATCACCTGAGGTCAGATGTTGAAGACCAGCCTGGTCAACATGGTGAAACCCCATCTCTACCAAAAATACAAAAATTAGCCAGGCATAGTGACAGGTATCTGTAATCCCAGCTACTTGGGAGGCTGAGGCAAGAGAATTGCTTTAACCCGGGGGGGCAAAGGTTGCAGTGAGCCAAGATCACGCCACTGCACTCCAGCTTGGGTGACAACAGTGAAACTCCATCTCAAAATAAATAAAAATGAAATTAAAAACAGTAAACTTAAATTAAAAAAAACAGTAAACTTAACAATAATCAGAAATATGCAGATGTTTAAGAATGAGATAATACTTTTGTCTATCAAATAACCATTTTTAAGTGATAGTCAATAACACAGTAGAACTCAAATATTGCTGCTGGTGGAAGTCTTAATTTAGTACAACCTTTCTAAAACGCAGTGTGTGACTACACAGCACTCTTTTAAACGTAAATTAAGTAATCACGGTTGTAATCCCAGCACTTTGGGAGGCCGAGGCAGGCAGATCACCTGAGGTCAGGAGTTCGAGACCAGCCTGACCAACATGGAGAAACCATGTTGCTTACAAAAACATGTAACTCTAGCACTTTGGGAGGTCATGGTGCGCGTGCCTGTAATCCCAGCTAGGTGTGGTGCTGCATGCCTGTAAACCCAGCTGCTCGAGAGGCTGAGTCAGGAGACTTGCTTGAATCCGGGAGGCGGAGGTTGCAGTGAGTGGAGATTGTGCCATTGCACTTCAGCCTGGGCAAAAAGAGCAAAACTCTGTCTCAAAAAATATATATGATAAAATGAAAACAAAAGTAAATAGTAATTCTCTTTTTTTTGGAATCTTTGTGAAAGAAAAAGATGCACAGAAAATATTTAGATAAGAGACAGTTCACCATGTGAAACATGTATGTGTACATATCTATATTTACATATCTAGATATAGGTGTTGAAATATATACACATATATGTGTGTATCTGTACAAATACATGCCTGTATGTATGTGTAAAACAACCTAATGCCCAACAATAGCAGAAAGTTTAATTACAAAGAGTACTTTAAAAATCATAATGTGTAGGCTGGGGTTACTTTTTTAATGCCTAAAAAATGATGGAAATTTTAAGTAAGCATGAGCTCCACAAGGCTACTTCCCAGCCCCATGACGACTTCTATATGGTAATGATCTTATGAATTCACTTGGGTATCTTGTTAAGCTGTGGGTTCTGGCTGGGCATGGTGGCTCACGCAGGTAATAAGCACTTTGAGAGGCTGAGGTGGGAGGATCAAAAGAGGTCAAGAGTTTGAGACTGGCCTGGCCAACACAGCAAACCCCCATCTCTACTAAAAATGCAAAAAAATTAGCCAGGCATAGTGGTGCATGCCTGTAGTCCCAGCTACTGGGGAAGCTGAGGCAAGAGAATCACTTGAATCCAGAAGGCAGAGGCTGCAGTGAGCCTACATTGCACCC
Source organism: Cebus imitator (assembly GCF_001604975.1). NCBI lineage: Eukaryota > Metazoa > Chordata > Mammalia > Primates > Cebidae > Cebus > Cebus imitator. The sequence continues at coordinate 1,920,790 of NW_016107376.1, forward strand.
CTGCTCCCCAGCATGGGCAACAGAGCAAAAATCTGCCTCAAAAATAAACAATCAAAAAAAGATGTGGGTTCTGAGATTCTGCATTACTAGCAAGATCCAAGGTAATGCAGACACCGCTTGTGCAGAGGGTATATTTTAGATAGAAAGGAGTCTAGCTGAGCCACATGTGTGGCTATTTAAATGTAACTCAATATTCAATTGTTTTGTTGCCACATTTCAAGTGCTCAATAATCAGACAGGGCTAGCGGTGACCATACTGGACAGTGAACACAGAAACACTGCATTTCTATACACCGATAACAGACTAACAGAGAGCCAAATCATGAGCAAACTCCCATTCACAATTGCTGCAAAGAGAATAAAATACCTAGAAATACAACTAACAAAGGATGTAACAGACTTCTTCAAGGAGAACTACAAACCACTGCTCAAGGAAATAAGAGAGGACACAAACAAATGGAGAAACATTCCATGCTCATGGTCAGGAAGAATTAATATTGTGAAAATGGCCATACTGCCCAAAGTAACTTATAGATTTAATACTATCCCCATCAAGCTACCAAAGACCTTCACAGAACTGTAAAAAACCACCTTAAACTTCATATGGAACCAAGAGAGAGCCCGCATAGCCAAGACAATTCTAAGCAAAAAGAACAAACCTGGAGGCATCATGCTACCTGATTTCAAACTACACTACAATGCTACAGTAATCAAAACAGCATGGTACTGGTACCAAAACAGAGAGATAGACCAATAGAACAGAACAGAGGCCTTGGAGGCAACACCACACATCTACAACCATCTGATCTTTGACAATCCCGACAAAAACAAGCAATGGGGAAAAGATTCCCTGTTTAATAAATAGTGTTGGGAAAAATGGCTAGCAGTGTGCAGAAAGCAGAAACTGGACCCCTTCCTGACACCTTACACTAAAATTAACTCCAGATGGATTAAAGACTTAAACATAAGACCCAGCACCATAAAAACCCTAGAAGAAAACCTAGGCAAAACCATTCAGGACATAGGCATAGGCAAGGACTTCATGACTAAAATACCAACAGCATTGGCAACAAAAGCCAAAATAGACAAATAATTAAACTCCAGAGCTTCTATACAGCAAAAGAAACAACCATTAGTGTGAACTGGCAACCAAAAGAATGGGAAAAAATTTTTGCAATCTACCCATCTGACAAAGGGCTAATATCCAGAATCTACAAAGAACTAAAACAGATTTACAAGAAAAAAACAAACAAACCCATTCAAAAGTGGGTGAAGGATATGAACAGACACTTTTCAACAGAAGACATATATGAGGCCAACAAACATATGAAAAAATGCTCATCATCACTGATTATTAGAGAAATGCAAATCAAAACCACATTGAGATACCACCTCACACCAGTTAGAATGGCGATCATTAAAAAATCTGGAGACAACAGGATGCTGGAGAGGATGTGGAGAATAGGAACACTAACACTTTTACACCGTTGGTGGGAGTGTAAACTAGTTCAACCATTGTGGAAGACAGTGTGGCAATTCCTCAAGGACCTAGAAGTAGAAATTCCATTTGACCCAGCAATCCCATTATTGGGTATATACCCAAGGGATTATTAATCACTCTATTATAAAGACACGTGCACACGTATGTTCATAGCAGCACTGTTTACAATAGCAAAGACCTGGAACCAACCCAAATGCCCATCAGCGATACACTGGACAGGGAAAATGTGGTGCATATACACCATGGGATACTATGCAGCCATAAAAAAGGATGAGTATGTGTCCTTTGTAGGGACATGGATGAATCTAGAAACCATCATTCTCAGCAAACTGACATAAGAACAGAAAATGAAATCACTCATAGGTGGGTGTTGAACAAGAGGAACATATGGACACAGGGAGGGGAGTATCACACACTGGGGTCTGTTGGGGGTTACCAAGGGAGGGACAGCAGGGATGATGGGGAGGTCAGGGAGGGATAACATGGGGAGAAATGCCAGATGTAGGTGATGCGGGGATGGAGGTAGCAAACCACATTGCCACATGTGCACCTATGCAATAATCCTGCATGATCTGCACATGTACCCTAGAATCTAAAGTACAATAAAATAAGCATTGCTATAATCAGAGAAACTTCTATTGGACACCGAACTGTACATGTCAAAAGCAAGACAGAGGCGTTCCAGAAATGGGAGCCTGGCAGTTCCTTTCTTAGCAGGCTCACTTACTATTTTCAAAACAGAAAAGAGACATACCTTGTTCCATTTTATTTTATTTCATTTTATTTTGAGATGGAGTCTTGCTCTGTTGCCCAGGATGGAATGCAACGGCACGATCTCGGCTCCCTGCAATCTCTGCCTCCCAGGTTCAAGCGATTCTCCTGCCTCAGCCTCTCAAGTAGCTGGAACTACAGGTGTGCGCCACCACACCTGGCTCCTTTTTGTATTTTTAGTAGAGTCAGGTTTTCACCATGTTGGCCAGGCTGGTCTTGAACTTCTGACCTCAGGTGATCTGCCCTCCTGGGCCTCCCAAACTGATGGGATTACAGATGTGAGCCACCAAGCTCGGCCCTCTTGTCCTTTTTTATAACTTCCACTACTGGCCCAGTTCCACCCTCTAACAAGATACAACAAGGAAATATACTTTCTTAAATAGTCTTTTCAAAGGTACCCTATTTCTATGTTTCTTACTGATGCATGTTTCTTCTTAAATATAAGACCACATCAGTGAACCTTAGGGGAAAATAATGATTCTTACCTTCCCACAAAAACAAAAATTCGGACATGACTGCAATTACAAAGGTCAAGGTTTAGATTATTGCGACCTATACTTTTTATATTTTAAATATTCAAAAATAATGACAAATCCACAAAAATTATTAGTAGCACAAGCAATATCTGATTCACAGGGAGAAAAACAGAACTAAGAGAAATCAAAATTTAATTTTTAAATTGAATAGCTTAAAATTGTAATTTAAATAGTATATACTTCTGGCAAATTTCACTCTAAGGCTTAGAAGAATTACCAGAATCAATTTTCAAAACAGTTATGTAGGCTTCATTTTATAGAATAAACACACTCAACTCAAATGTATGTCCTAATACTCTGCTCTGGTTTACAGGGTTTTTAAACATTTGAATACTTAACACAAGAAAAATTTCAAATTTTATCTCAATAACCAGAATGACCTAAGTTAATGAATTTACAGTGATTTTAAATTAACAGCAGCCCGGGCACGGTGGCTCACGCTTGTAATCCCAGCACTTTGGGAGGCCAAGACAAGTAGACCACTTGAGGTCAGGAGTTCGAGATCAGCCTGACCAACATGGTAAAACCTGTCTCTCCTAAAAATACGAAAAATTAGCCAGGCATGGTAGCAGGCACCTGTAGTCCCAGCTACTCGGTAGGCTGAGGCAGGAGAATTGCTTGAACCTGAGAGGCAGAGGCTGAAGTGAACCGAGATCCCACCACTGCCCTCCAGCCTGGGCAAGACAGCGAGACTCCATCTCAAAAAACATAAATAAATTTAAAAATAAATAAATTAACAGCACACTTCAAATGAACACCAGATCTTTTAAGTTCCTGTTGTCACATGTAGACCAGTTTTTTTTTTAAGATAGAATGACTCATGCTGTAACTGTTTAACATGATTACATACTTTAAATATTTTTTTCTTCATTATAGAGCATATGGTTTCTGAAATTATGTAAAAAAGACACAAATTATTCATGAAAAACTGGCTTCATGCATAATCATATATAACAGGTGTATATTTTAAACACATGAGGCTAATTAATGAATGTTTGTATTCCTAAAATACTCCTTCGAGTATATTCTAGGAAATAATTTCTGTATACATTTACATTCTTTATTAAAAAAAAAAACACAAAACCTGAAACTCATTTTCAGCAATGATTTCTCTAAAACGTTAACACCATTCCTCAAAATACTTTTTCCTTTTTGGTAGCATATGCTTAAATCCAACTCCTAAATAGTTTGAAAATTCTGTATGAGCCACATGCGAAGCAGACAATAAAAATAGACAGCAAGGCCTAACTATTGGATGCATTTCTGCATTATTTGTTTAGCAGAAGTTTTCTCTGTGTTATTCTGAAAGCTTATAATTTTGCAATCACTTTAAGTTCCTGGGAACACTTGAATGAAGTCACATCCTACTCTTTTAGAAATTTTTGTACATATTGACAGTGACCCCAGCACAAAAACAAGAGACAGAAGTGGGCCTTTGAAGAAATGATGGCCATACTAATAAAAATGACCATTTTAAAATTTATAATGAAAACTTTTAACTCTCAGAATGGAATGTTGGCTATTATTCATAATCTTACTCTAAGGATTGAAATAAAGAAACCAGATAAGGAGCTGTGGGATTTCAACTTGCTGTGTTTACAGTAGGGAGCTCAGTTGCTTGTCAGGAAATTTCTGTCCCCTTGGCCATATGGCAAAAAGCGAAATAATCTCATTCTATTGTACCCCCAGACACATCTGAAAAGGGAATTTTGTTTTTAGTGAAACACGACCAGAGCCAAAATATATTCTTTAATACAGGTTTGTTTCTTAACAGTCAAACTTAGAGCTCATAAGTCTTTCTAAAATCAGACCAAATTAGCAACACAACTCAACAAGATAATGGGGAGGCAGAAACATAATTATTAAATTTGAATTGAACTAGATACTATTTCAAAGAAGTCTATGGTTTAAAATAGCTTTTTACAATTTCAAAAACGTATCCAAAACTCTTAAAGTTTAGCTTCATCTTTTATTTACATACAAGGAACAGTTGACTGTGTTTACTGTTGGTTTTGCTATATTGATTAATGTGGATTTTTATATGATTTTATGGATTGAGAACAATGTGCATCCTAATTAGTTATATACTCTTAATTTAAATACTTTTTTTTAACATTTAAGAGAAACATTCCTTAAAGAGAGGCTTCACTAACAGTTTATTAAGTATTTACAAATGATCCAAAGTTTTATAACATATATAATTCTCAATTCAATTACTTTTCACTATATTTAACAGATAATTTCACTAGGAAATCAAGTTCTTTAAAAAAGAATCTAAGTAGTCTATAATTACACTTACAAAACCTTTTAAAAATACCTTTTCAGAAACCGTTTGAAGATACTGAAAACTATTCAAAATCCAAGTTCAAGCACAAAAAATTATTCCAAATATAACAAATAACATAATTATAAAATGTGTTCATTTCGAGCTTTGTCCCAAAGTATTTGCACATTTGTGCTAGTCCCTAAGGAAAAAAAAAAAACTATTTGTTTTATATTGCTGTTAGTGACAGCAAGCACTTAAGTGAGAAGTTTAAAAACAAACTTTGAAATTGTTAAAAAAAGATGAAAAATGTCAGATATCAATGGGTGTATGTTTCTTACCACTTCAGAAGAATCAGTGTCATCATAGTACATGTTTCGTATACACCTCGAAGTAAATTCTCAGCATGTCTACTAACGAATCCTTGCACAGGAAGTTAAAGCGCATTATGACAGTGATACAGCTTCCACAGCTGGAATATAGTCATACTAGTTTCCCACGCTTGGCGGTGCTCTTAAAATAGGCTCTCAGACACCGAAAGACAAAAAATGACTATTTGTAAGCACTTCAGGAAATGATGTTCTGGCAAACTGGCTGAAAATTCCAGAAACAGTCAAAATCAGTTTTTAAGATTTATCTATTTATTTTTTTATTTTTGAGATGGAGTCTCACTTTGTTGCCCAGGCTGGAGTGTGCAGTGTCATGATCTCAGCTCACTGCAACCTCTGCCTCCTAGGTTCAAATGATTTCTGGATAATTTATATATATATATATATATATATATATATATA
>NW_016107376.1:1926686-1940131 GCF_001604975.1 Cebus imitator
CAATGGCACGATCTCGGCTCACCGCAACCTCCGCCTCCTGGGTTCAGGCAATTCTCCTGCCTCAGCCTCCTGAGTAGCTGGGATTACAGGCACACACCACCATGCCCAGCTAATTCTTTGTATTTTTAGTAGAGACGGGGGTTTCACCATGTCTTGGCCAGGCTGGTCTGGAACTCCTGACCTTAAGTGATTGGCCCACCTCAGCTTCTCAAAGTGCTGAGATTACAGGAATGAGCCACTGTGCCCAGTCCAAAATCAGTCTTTGATGGACTATAATAATTGATTACTAAAAGCAAAATATCTGGCCAACATAGTGAAACCCTGTCTCTACTGAAAATACAAAAAATTAGCTGGGCATGGTTGCGGGCGTCTGCAGTTCCAGGGAGGCTGAGGCAGAAGAATCGCTTGAACATGGGAGGCAGAGGTTGCGAGGAGCCGAGATCGTACCACTGCCCTCCAGCCTGGGCGACAAGAACAAAACTCCATCTCAAAAAATAAATAAATAAACAATAAAAGCAAAATAAACCAAAGAAAGTGCTGGGCCAGGAGAATCTCATTCAAGTTTCCGTCACGTGGTTTACTCATGAGCCAGACCTAGACATGGAAAGGCTCCTGCCTTTGAATGGTAGAACCAGCCAACATTCCAGTAACCCAGGTAGACGGGAACGAGCCCTAACAAACCACAGTGAAATGAGCAAGGCTCACTTCTTATCTATTTAAATGGGTAGGATGATTTTCTAAGACTAGAATTCAAATTAGAAGGGAATCTGAGTGTCTGTGAGAAGTTAGAGGACTTAGAAACTTCCTGAAATTCCTATCCCCAAAAAGCCAAATTGACAGATTCTTATATCCTCAACAAAGTTACCTCTATACATTTCTTTTCTTTCTTGATCTGAGTTTGCTTCACATTGTGAATAATTTGTGTGAGAAAGTATTCCATGAAATCAATGAATGGTTAATACTATACTGTTCTCCAAATAAAGAATAATTGAGGCTCTTTTTTGCAACATTCAGGTAGCATATACTAAGAATGTTGCACCATTCTATTCCAACATTATGATCCAGAGAAAATATTTCAGCAAAATATTTAATTTTCCTTCAGCCCCTTAAAAAACGGTAACAAAAACTTTGCCAGACAACTTTGTAGTATAAGGACAGGATTTCTGCCAAGAAAGCCATCATGTTTTAATTAGGAGTGATTTAAACAAATACTGGACAAGCTTAAGAGGTTGTATAGATTCAAACACAGTAATGTGGCATTTGGGGAAAAAACATGAAGGCAAACTGAGAGGAAGACTCCAAATCGCCTATATTTGTAAATAATTGGCCATCACCAAATAACTGTTAAATATGGATGAGCAAAGACTGAAAATTTAAAAGAGGCCTTAAAGAATATCTGTCTGGTCCTCTCATATTCTGATGAGAATGTCAAGGCCAGAGGGGTTAAATAAAGTTGTCTAAAGACAATCAGCCTGATTGCATGCTGAAAACAAACTCCCAGAAGGTGCCCTTAACCAAACTGTGGGGCAGGAAACACGATACAGTGGGTAGCCAAAAATGAAACAAGAGTAAGTTAAACTCCGGAGACAGTCTTAACTATCAGCTCAATCAGTAATTAACTTTGAGGTCCAGGGCAAGTGCCTTAACTTCGCTAGACATCTGCTTTCATCCTTAACCCAAGTAGATTGGATTAGATTATACAACTCTTTCTACAATTAACATCCCAATATTCTGTGCCTACAAATAAAACAGCACTTGCAAAAAATGATGTAGGAGAAATTGTATGAACTTCCGGATTTTATACTTCTTTAACCTCCTATTCCTTTAAAACCCTAGTGTACATACTGACAAGAAAGCAAGGTAAAGAATAATGAAGAAAGAAATACTGCATGGAAAATGATATTTTATCAGGAAGAGGAAGATTGGGAATGAAGATGAAAGATATCTAAAGCAAGGAGAGGAAAGTCAGTTGATACACACGAAAGAAACAGTGGGGAGAAATGCACGTCAGAGGTAACAGATGTAGAACAGGCAGGTGATGAAAGAGGAGGCTGAGAAACAGACAAAGAGAAGATGAGACAAGAAGGAAAACTAAACTGCCTTGGTTGGGCTCAGTGGGTCACGCCTGGAATCCCAGCACTTTGGGAGGCCGAGGCGGGTGGATCATTTGACATCAGGAGTTTGAGACCAGCCTGGCCAACATGGTAAAACCCTGTCTCTACTAAAACCACAAAAATTAGCCAGGTGTGTGATGCGTGCCTGTAATCCCAGCTACTCAGGAGGCTGAGGCTGGAAAATGGCTGGAACCTGGGAGGCAGAAGGTGCAGTAATCGGAGATCTTGCCACTGCCCTCCAGACTGGGTGACAGAGTGAGACTCCATTAAAAAAAAAAAAAAAAAGTAAAAAGTCCATAACAAATATTGCTATAGAAAATGCACGTATAGGCTGGGTACCATGGCTCACACCCGTAATCCCAGCACTCTGGGAGGCTGAGGCGGGTGGATCACCTGCGATCAGGAGTTCAGGACCAGCCTGGCCAACATGGTGAGACACTCCCCCACCTCTACTAAAAATAGAAAATTAACTGGGCGTGGTGGCGGGTGACTGTAATTCCAGCTATTCAGGAGGCAAGGCTGGAGAATCTCCTGATACTGGGAGGTGGAGGTTGCAGTGAGCTGAGATTGTGCCATTGCACTCCAGCCTGGGCGATGAGCAAAACTCCATCTCAAAAAACAAAGAAATAAACAAAAAAAAAACCCCAAAAAACTGCCTTGAAGCCTCTACTATTCACAAGAGCATTAATACAAATACTGCCAGTATCAACATTTTTAAAGACGTTTATGATATAGAATGCACTTCTCCAAAACGATTTGTTCTTAAACCAAACTTATTTGATTGGTATTACTATCCTCACTACTTAAAGAAAGAGAGAAAAAGAACTGACATCCAGAGATGTTAGGTGCCATACCCAACGACACACAGCTATAATGAGTGTCAGGCAAATAACTCAACTCAGACCCTGAGGCTCAAATACTGGCTTGGGCCACGCTGTCTAGTCATATACTTTTTCAAACATGCTATTAAATACTAGCTTTGAACTGCTAGCGTTGAACTTACTAGAACAGAAGACTGAAGGGAATACAAGGTACTGGTAATTTCATGCTGAACCTTCAGAGTGGACAGTCTCTGAAAGCAGCAGACAGACATGTCAGGAAAGAGCCAGCACCACAAACACCATATAGCACTGAGGATTAGAGGATGAAGCTTCCATGGGGATCAGAGAAGGCCCCATGGGGTGATAGGACATACACCAGGAAGAAAGCAGGGGTGACTGGGTGCAAGATCTCCCCAACTGGTAGATCTGCTGCCTGGTGCTTGTGTAGAAACCATCAGCGTTATGTCTGAAAAGCCAAGCCTGAACCATCCATCCTGTTGAGAGCCTGGAACGCCAGGCTAATACTTTTGAAATTGATCTTGTAAATAATGAGCCATCCCAGATTTTAACACAGGGGGCCAGAATGTTAAAATCTTTATTTAGGAAACATATCGTGCTGTTCATGGGACAAAAGGCCAGTTAGGAGCTTCTGAGATGCGTGAGCAGACAAGACGGGGGAGAGGCAATGTGTGAATGTGACAGAGGAGAGACAGGTGGACCGACTGTCTTCAACACAGACAAATCAGCTTTTGCTCACAGGTGGAACCAATTAGTCTACAGTTAATGAACTCACTTAATGAAGGCCTGGCCTAACATTCTACATGCCTTTTCTTTCTTTTCTTTTTTTGTTCTTTTTGAGATGGAGTCTCACTCTGTCGCCCACACTGGAGTGCAGTGGCAGTGATTTCAGCTCACTGCAACCTCCGCCTCCCATGTTCAAGTAATTCTTCCACCTCAGCCTCCCAAGCAGCTGAAACTACAGGCATGCGCTACCATTTTGTACATTTCTGGCTTTTCACCATGTTGGCCTTGCTGGTCTCAAATTCCTGACCACCCCCAGTGCTGGGATTACAGGCATGAGCCGCAGTACCCGGCCTCTAAATGCATTTTCTACAGCAATATTTGTTACGGACTTTTAACATTTTATGGACTTAAAAAAAATCAATCCTCCCTTTAATTAAGGATCACTGTTGCCACCTATAAAGAGGGAGAACCTAGTTTAAGATTTCAAGTGAACCTCAAGTGATTCTCCTGCCTCAGCCTACCGAGTAGCTGGGACTTCAGACATGTGCCATCATGCCCAGCTATTTTTTTATTATTATTGTTATTATGTAGAGACAGAGTCTCATTAAGTTGCCAGCTGGTCTTGAACTCCTGGGCTCGAGTGATCCTTCCACCTCAGCCTCCCTAGTTGCTGGGAGTACAGTGGAATTTTTCAAAAGTCTATTTTAGGATGCTACATAAAAGTAATGAGAAGAAGAGAATGCGAAGAGACAGGTGCTCCAAGTGGATAGAAGAGTAGAGTTTAAGATAACACTTCCGGGAACACATACATTTAGTAGATGGGGGAAGTCAGACAATAATGAGAGGTCATGCTCAGAGAAGTAGGAGGCAGGAAAAAATCCAGAAGGGGATGAAGGAGGGATGACCAATGAACAATGAACAGAAAAGAAAGGTCAGCAGGAATTTGAATTGCGGACAAAACCTCTTGGCTTTGATGATCGGGAAGGCATTCATGCTTCTTCCTACAGTGAGTAGGGAATATCACTGATTTTCCAACTAAGGATAAGGCAAAGGACAGGATTTTGAAATCAGACAGTCCAGTTCTGCTACCTGCTGGCTGTGTATGCAGCAGGTGCCTAATCTGACACCCCTGATGCAGGGGAATACACAGCCAGCAAGTTGTCTAAGAGGACAAGCTGCGGACCCTGCTCTCTTCACTCATGACTACCTGCTGCCACCATCTCAGCTTCGTAATCACCGTTGCCACTTAAAGTTCTGTGCCTCAGTTTCCTTCTCCAGGAAACAGAAACAATAGGTCTGCCTCGCAGGACCCTTGTGAGTAATAAATGAGTTATTAGAAATACAGCATGCATACTACCTTAAAAACAAAACAAGGCTGGGAGTGGTGGGGCACGCCTGTAATCCCGGCACTTTGTGAGGCTGAGGCATGAGGATCTCTTGGAGCCAGACTTTAAGATTAGCCCAGGCAACAAAGTGAGATTTCATCCCTACAAAAAATAAAATTAGCCAGGTATGGTGGTGCACACCTGTGTCCCAGCTAGTCAGGAGGCTGAGGCAAGAGGATCACTTGAGCCCAGGAGTTTGAGCTGTAATTACTGCTCCACTGTACTCCAGCCTCGGCAACAGAGTGAGACCCTGTCTCTTAAAATAAACCTAAACTTGGCTGGGCGAGGTGGCTCACACCTGTAATCCCAGCACTTTGGAAGGCCGAAATGGGCAGATCCAAGGTCAAGAGATCGAGATCATCCTGGCCAACATGGTGAAAACCCATCTCTACTAAAAATACAAAAATTAGCCAGGCGTGGTAGCGTGTGCCTGTAGTCCCAGCTATTTGGGAGGCTGAGGCATGAGAATCACTTGAACCCGGGAGACACAGGTTGCAGTGAGCTGAGATCACGCCACTGCACTCCAGCCTGATGACAGAGTGAGACGCCATCTCAAAAATAAAATAAAATAAAATAAACCTAAACTGAACTCTTTGGATCTCAGTTTTGTCCTCTGTATAACAGGAAACAGCACCCAGTTTTGAGGTTGTTGGAATAACTGATGTTAAAGAAACTTTAGTGTTCGTTCCCCTGTTCTTACAGTGTTGACTCATCGGTAGTTTATTGATGTTTTTCCCGAGCACCTGATCTGTGTGACGTTGGATCACCCTATGCTCCTGCACTGTTTTTACCCATCCTCCCCAGTATAGGGTCATGTTCCTATGTTTATGGCTTAATTTGAATATAGAACAGTCTAATTTCCTCTTTGTACTTGTGGTTCAATTTACAACCCAGGACTCTTCAGCACCACACACGACAGCAATAAACATAAAAGTGAATCTTAACATCAAAACAATTCAAAGTACAATAATTAAAATTCAAGAGCTGTGACCACCGAGAAACAGCCCAGTTTAACAATGTTACTTATAAACTCCAAGCTGGACTTGGTGGCTCAGGCTGGTAATCCTGGCACTTTGGGAGGCCAAGGTGGGTAGATCACCTGAGGTCAGGAATTCGAGACCAGCCTGGCCAACATAGTGAAACCACGTACCTACTATGAATAAAAAAAATTAGTCGGGCATGGTGGCACACACCTGTAGTCCCAGCTACTCAGGAGGATGAGGTGGGAGAATCACTTGAACCTAGGAGGTGAAGGCTGCAGTGAGCCGAGATGGCACCACTGTGCTCCAGCCTGGGTGATGGAGGGAGACCCTGTGTCAAAAAAAAAAGGCCAGGCATGGTGGCTTACACCTGTAATCCCAGCCCTTTGGGAGACCAAAGCAGGTGGATCACGAGGTCAGGAGTTTGAGACTAGCCTGACCAACATAGTGAAACCCCATCTCTACTAAAAATACCAAAATTAGCTGTGCATAGTGGCAGGCGCCTGTAATCCCAGCTACTCAGGAAGCTGAGCCAGGAGAATCACTTGAACTGGGGAGGTGGAGGTTTTGGTGAGCCGAGCAATAGAGTGAGACTCAAAAAAAAAAAAAAAATTTACTCAAAAACTCCAAATATCATTCCCACATCCATTTATTTATTTTGTTGGGGGAGGCTTCTCAAAGGACACTGGCTATTTTAGTTTAAGGTTGTGGCTGCAAAATAAGTCCCTAAATAACACAGAAGTTAAAAAAAAGAAAATGGCTATGAGTATTTCAATGGTTATTAGGACCCCCAAAATGTTGCTTTTCCATCATGATAATTTGTATCACTGTTTTCCAGTTAAATTCAGGCCTGTATTTAAATGTACAATTAAATTAGTATTTACTATAAAAAAAATCAGGCCTGTATTAAAGCTGACATAACATTTCCCAGGAAACTGCTATGTAAAAAAAGATTGCACAGGAGAAAAATGCCATGTAAAGTTTTTCTAAAATGGCCATACATATGAAAAGAACAACAACAAAAAAAAAACCCTGAATTTAAATGTTTTGGTCTGTGCTGTTGTATTGACAGACACAGGAATCTATAAATAACCAAGTTATTTATTTTCGTGCTCTCATGTTATTCTATTGTTTGTTTGTTTGAGATGGAGTTTTGCTCTGTCGCCCAGCCTGGAGTGCAATGGTGCAAACTCCGCTCACCGCAACCTCTGCCTCCCAGGTTCAAGCGATTCTCCTGCCTCAGCCTCCCCAGTAGCTGGGATTACAGGCACATGCCATCACACTTGGCTAATTTTGTATTTTTAGTAGAGACGGGGGTTTCTCCATGTTGGTCAGGCTGGTCTCAAACTCCTTACCTCAGGTGATCCACCCCCCTTGGCCTCCCAAAGTGCTGGGATTATAGGCGTGAGCCACAGGGCTGGGCCCCTACTGTTTGTTTCTTAAGCACAATTCACACCTCTTTGTTATCAACCTCAATTCCTTCCTCTGCTTTTTATTTCCTAGCCAGCTTTCTCTGTCACACTCTATTGTTCTATTTATGTGATAAGTATTCTGAGTTAAAAAAAAAAAAAAAAGTTGGCATGCCACAAATACAGCCACCTTGTACCTGTACAGGAAAACCAGATGTCTTACTGCAATCACGAAGTAGTCCCATAGACAGACAGAGAGAGAGAGAGTGCTCATTAGAGAAGGAATTTCCTTCATTCATTGCTGTATTCCCAGGTTCTAGAACAGCAGGTGGCACATACTAGTTGCTCAGTAAACATTTATAAATTGAATAGATGGGCCAGGCACAGTGGCTCACATGTGTAATCCAAGCGCTCTGGGAGAGTGAGGTGGGCAGATCACTTGAGGCTAGGAGTTCGAGACCAGCCTGGCCAACATGGTGAAAAGCCGTCTCTACTAAAAATTCAAAAAGTAGTTGGACATGGAGGCATGCGTCTGTGGTACCAGCTACTCAGGAGGCTGAGGTGGGAGAATCACTTGCACCTAGGAGACAGATGTTGCAGTGAGCCAAGATCATGCCACTGCCCTCCTGCCTGGACAACAAAGTGAGATTCTGTCTCTAATCTATCAACTGAACGAATGAATGTGTTTTCCTGTTTCTGCATACATACTTCCTTCCATTCACTCATTCTTTTATTCTTTCCTTAAATATTTGCCATGTGCTGCTACAAGAACGTGCTGGGTGTTGAGGCTTCTAGAGTAGATGAGGCAAACCTGATTCCTGCCTTCCAGGCACTATGGAGCTTATCTAAACCAGTGAGCCCCCAAAAGAGTGTTCCAGGAATGTATTGCTGCATTTTTGGCTGTTTCAGCAATCGAGAGGCATTACAGGATGCTTGTACACAGTGATAGGGAATATACATGTCCTGCATTTTACACAACAATCCGGTATAAGATGGATGCACACCTCCTCTCATGATCTTTGACTATCTAGCTGGAATTCATGTAGGTGAAAAATATTAAATTATCTGAACCTAGGATCTAGTCTATTTTGGATATGAGCACAAGTCTTTTTTCAGAGTTGTAAAATATACTGAATTTTCCAGAAATCAAAGTAATGTGACAATCAATGAAAGACTGTACTTTATTTGGAACTTTATATTGAATAAAATGAGTTCTAAATTTCTCTTCAAACAATCAGTATGTCATTATGTTCTGATAATGTCCTCCATTTTCAAGTTTAACTTCCTTGCAGTTCCAGTAAACAACCTTCTCCACTGGTTCTAATCAGTAGTTCACATCTGTCCCCCTGGCCCCCGGCTCCCAGCTCTGTTCTGACTCATCCCAGTCACCTGCTTCAGTCCCCTGCTCCAGTGACCTGCTCTGGTCACCTGCTCTGACCTGCCAGTAACCATCTTTCCTGCCAAAACACCCACCCTGCCACTCCAGCTCACACCCCTCCTCTCTTTAAAATAGCCAATCGGGATTAGTCTAGTTTGTGTGGTCTAACCCCAGCCAATAGGGGAATGACACAGCAGTAGGGGCGACCCCCATCAGGAATAAGTATCCCTTTTCCTCCCTTGTCCAAATCTGCAGTCACCATTGCTCCATCTGTGAGCCGCATCCTTGTATAGAAGTAAACTCCCTTGCTGAGAGAATTTATCTTCCAGTGCTATTTCTTTTGCAGCACTGAAATATTACTTATAACATTTACCAGGAATTGATAACTATTGTCTTTAATAGCTGCACACCAGTGCAGGTGTATATCACTGCTAATCTGCACGTACAGTGGCCCCATCCACGGGACTGCTTCCTCACGTTTTGCAGTGTGGTTATGCCGGGATAATTACCCAGTGAAACACAAACCTGAGAATAAATTAATTTAATCTTTTTATTCATTGGGTCTGTATTTTGACCCAAATGGTCTTTAAATATTTGTGTGTTGGTTGTTTGCATTAACTATAAATTCCACTTCAGGATGATAAAGGAGGAGCGTGGAAATACATGTAAAAGAAATTGAGTCTGGGCCAGGCACAGTGGCTCACGCCTGTCTTCTGAGCACTTTGGGAAGCTGAGGCAGGAGGATAGCTTAAGCCCAGGAGTTTGAGACTAGCCTGGGCAACATGGGGAAACCTCATGCCTCCAAAATATAAAACAATTAGCCAGGCATGGTGGCATGTGCTTGTGGTTCCAGCTGCTTGGGGACTGAGATGGGACGATTGCTTGAGCCCTGGAGGTCAAGGCTACAGTGAGCTGAAATCATGTCAGTTAACGCTAGCCTGGGGAACGGAGTGAGACTCTGTCTTAAAAAAAGAAAGAAAAAAGAAGACAAGAAAAAAGAAAAGGAAAAGAAGGAAGGAAGGGAGGGTCTAAAATCTGAACTGCTGGTCAAATAATTACATTTATATGAAGCAAACTGGGTGCTTTGTACAGTGTAGTCAGGGAAAACCTTTCTGCAGAACCACCGTCTAATTGAGACCTTTAGGATCACAGTAAAGGGCAGGGAAGAACATTCCTGGTTAAAAATAATAAGAACAACCCCGCAAGACCAGAAAGGTGAAAAGAACTTGGCTGGTTGCAGAAAGTGAAGAAAATAAGCAGTGATGAGAGGTGAAGGGAGTGAGACAGAGCATGGGGTACAGGCAGTGGGCTCCCTGATGGTGCCCAGAATTTGCATGATGCGAAGTGGGTTCTGGGCAGTTGGGGTAGTTGCATGAATCAAGCATGAGAAAAAAGCAGGAGCAGAGGCCTAGCCTATGGCAGCTTCAGCCTTGAAGGAATCAAGGTGTGTTAACAGTATGACAGCAGGCAAGGCAGGAAGTGAGGGCTGTGTCAGTGCACAGGGCAGTGAGCAGAGATCCAGATCTCCTGGGACCTCCAGGGGGCTGCAGCCTTGGAGTCCCAGAGTCTCCATGGAACAACCCTTACAGAAACCTTCCAGAAAGTTGTTTTTTTTTTTTGTTTGTTTTTTGCATATTTCACCTGCATGTGAGTTGACTCAGACATTACAGAGGAGAAAGAAAAATCAGATCAAATTTACAGAGCCTAATCAGCTGGGCTTATGGCAGATACTTCTGTGATTATAACTAGGGCTGAGCGTTAGCTGCAGCTCTGCTGTAGCACCAAAAAATTAAAATAAAGTCTATATTTATTCAAGTGTTGGAATCGTTTGTGTGATATCATTTATCATCCTGAGACCAAATCATAGCTAACGCTAACGCCAAATGGTCAGTTACATATGGAAACCCCATTTTTAAAAAAAGGACAACAGATTTTTCTTTTCGTTGATAACAACTTTTTTCTACCTAGGTTTATACCTGTAAAAAAAATAACTACCAGTAATATTTATAAAAGATAAGCTTCTTATCCAGAACTCCAAAATCTAAAAGCTCAACCAACAAGAGATGATAGAAGCACTACGTTAAGTACCCTGAAACACTTAGAGTGGACATGCTGAGTCTCCCTTACCTGAAACCCCTGGGACAGAGTGTTTCAGCTTTCAATTTTTTTTGGATTTTGGAATATCTGCATGTATGTAATGAGCTATACTGGGGATGGAACTCAAGTCTAAATACAGCATTCATTAATGTTTCATACACGGTTTATACATGTGGCCTCAAGGTAATTTTACACAATATTTTAAATAATTTTGTACTTGAAACAAAGTTTGTGTAAGTTGAACCATCAGGAAGCCAATATGTCTCTAGCCTGTGTAAGGACTCAAAAAGTTCTGGATTTTAGAGTTTTGGATTTGGAATGCCCAACTTGAGCTTCAGACGTGACCTGAAGAAAGAAACCACACATGGTTCTATGGCTGTTTTTAGTTTAATTCTCTGAATCCTGCTGACCCCGGTGTAGATTATGCAGATATTTTCAGAACCAGAAAAGCCACTGCCCACCACGTGCTCTGCCGGACTTCTGATAAGTCCCCCATTCCTCTGCTGTTGGGCCCGTTGGGTCCTGACACCCTTCTAAAGATAGCTCCCCCACCTCCACAGCCATAATTGAAAAACACGCAAGCACAAAACAGCAACAAAAAACACACACAAAGTCACCCTAGCTTTCCTTTCAGCCTTCATCTTCTGTGAGCTCAGCTTCATCCAACATAATTAACATCCCTCTCCAGGCCCCACCATAAAGCCTTGGATTTGGTGGCCATGTTTCTCTCCCCAGGACCCTTCCAACAGCCTCCTGGCCTTTTCAAGGCCAGCACAAGTTGGTGGAAGGGTAGAGAGTTGCATGGGGGTTGGGACCAGGCACAATGGGAAGTTCTCATGGGACCTCACCAAGGAGACTATTCCCAAAAGGGGCAGCAGTTTATGGGCCCAAGTCAGGAGGGAAAAAAATAAGGCCTAGCAAGTGCTTGTCAAATTGATGAATACCTCATTATCACCCAGTGCTTTGCTATTTTTAAGATTTTCAAATTATAGTTGAGCCTTGAGGACAAGAGGGATCATATATCATTACTGCTCTAAATGCAAAGATAAGCAAATTGACTCTCTGGGATTTGACCTGGGTGATTCGTCCAATGTCATTTGTGTGAAATCATTTATCATCCCGATAAATGACTCGGCTAATTAAGACCTACTACAGGTTTTTTGAAGGATTATACATTCCATTTTAATACTAACCAAGTACTTAATAAGCTACCAGACACTTGCTGCTATTAATGAGTGCCAAGCATTTTCAAAATATTTATCAGAATATGAGTTTGCCCAATGCCTAGTAAGATTTATTGTTTATACTAGAAAGAAAGCTTTGCTCATACTGTTTCCTTATAATGCCTTTGGGGAAAAAAGTAGATAATGGCTTTTGTCAGAGTTAATAGGTTAAACAGATACATGTGATGGACTGGAAGCCCTCAGCTGCCATACAGCAATATAAGGAAAGTTTTTCAGAACCAAGCTGTTAATCTAAATTTATCCTCTCAAACTGGATTGCCGTGAATAAGAAATGTCAATAGTTCATAACCCCTGGAATACTGTAATCTCTCTTATCAAGCATTTGCTTTTTTTTCCCCCTCAAATTAAAGTCTTTTTGTGGCCAACTTTACTTTGATGTGTACCTCATGCTGAATCAAGAAAGACCAGTGAACTGTAAAGGAAAGAAATACTTACATATTTAGTTTCTATCAAAAAGTTACGGAGTTAAAACAGCTGAGAAGGCCAACGTGCTTAACTAAGATTTTTCCAAGTCCGTACAAATGTACGTTTCTACCTAGAAAAGAACAACTACCAGCAATGTTTATAAAAGATAAGCTTCTTATCTAGAACGCCAAAATCTAGAAAGCTCAAATAACAAAAGGTGTTAGAAGTGCTATGTTAAGTACCCTGAAACACTTAGAGTGGACATGCTGAGTATCCCTTTAAGAATCATACATTTTTAAAGCCCAGTTCTAATTTTAAAACATAAGATCATGTAGAATTAAATTGTAGGCCATATTATTGTGTAGAAATCATATTTCTCTAATAAAATATTATAAGATTTCTATCTTTCATTATCCTTCTTCTGAACAAATCACATTTTCCTGCTACCAGACATATTTCATGAAGAAAAATAAAAAATATGAAAATATTCTATAATTTATAACTTTATTAGAGATGATGTAACGTATCAATAGATTCAAAATATGCTCACATAATCTGTTCACAGCTTTCATTGACACAAGTATATACATTCCTTCATTTGCCCAGAACATGAGAAAATCCACTATACTAATAATTCCAAATTGTGCTAAATTTACATGTAAAATATTCTCCCTTAAAAATGTCATATACTAGGAAATGCTATGAAGCATGTTTTGTTTTTTTTTTTGAGACCGAGTTTCGCTCTTGTTACCCAGGCTGGAGTGCAATGGCGCGATCTCGGCTCACCGCAACCTCCGCCTCCCGGGTTCAGGCAATTCTCCTGCCCCAGCCTCCTGAGTAGCTGGGATTACAGGCACGCGCCACCATG
>NW_016107376.1:1940141-1981562 GCF_001604975.1 Cebus imitator
CTGGAGTGCAATGGCGCGATCTCGGCTCACCGCAACCTCCGCCTCCCGGGTTCAGGCAATTCTCCTGCCTCAGCCTCCTGAGTAGCTGGGATTATAGGCATGTGCCACCATGTCCAGCTAATTTTTGTATTTTTAATAGAGACGGAGTTTCACCATGTTGACCAGGATGGTCTCGAGCTCTTGACCTCATGATCCACCCACCTCATCAGCCTCCCAAAGTGCTGGGATTACAGGCGTGAGCCACCGCGCCCAGCCTGAAGCATGTTTAAGTATTACTTGGAAAACATTTCTACAACGAAACCTAGGTAATCCCTTATAATTTGCATAGCGATGAAGTGTGTACTTTGAAAAATGAGGTCAAATTAATAGAAACTCTTCCAAAGCAATGAGTGGGTAGCAAAACTAAGTAAACAAGAGGCCTTCAAAATGGAACTCCTGGAATGCTTTTAAACCACGTTACTTGCTTATCATTTACTGATTATTGCTGGTTTCTCTTTGCTTTCTTGATTTATCAATCCCACTGTTCCCTATTTCAGTAGTCTTCCATGATAACATGAGTCACTGACCAAATTCCACAACCTAAGAGCTTTCCTACAGGGGTGACATGTGCTATCTTCATAGCCCTGTATGATAAAGCAATTATGTTCTCTCGGTGTTGTAAGAATTAAGGAGACCAGATGCCATGGTTTTTCCTGCTTCACAGAGGAACCCTGTCATGGGATGTGATGTGTAGACCTCCGCTCAACTCACATGATCAGAAAGGTAATATGAACATCAGAATATCAAATGTCTTACCCTTACATAAGGATAAGAATGAAGTCAGCAGACGCTGGCTTGGATGCAAAAACGTATTTTCAAGTTGCACTTTTAGGTTGAACGCCTATTCAGCTTGGGCTCCGCATTGAACACGCAGAAGAAATAGACCTGTCAAAATATCATCTGTCACAGCTCTGCAAACAGGTCAAATATCCTTTTTAGGAGACTCTGAACAGGCCTTGAGAGAGCAGCAGGAGTGTAGAACATTTGAAATTCTCCGTGTCTATATATGTATTTTAAATGTCGCAACTCTCTTTCTTTGGTTTACAAAAACTGTGAGCCATTTTGACTTGTTGAATCAAGGAGTTCATCAGGAAAAAAAGCATCTAATAGAAATCACACTTTGAAAGAGACTTTCCCTAACTTTGAAAGCAACACAACCACAGAATCTTAAATTAAGTGGAAAACTTTCCTAATTCTCTAATTAAGAACTGATCTAGTTTATTATGCTGAACTCAGTTCATTTTGTTTCCTTTTGTTCCAGATTAAGGGCAGAGAGGAAATTATGCAAATACACTGGGTTGGAAATTATTTCTCTCAGCTTGTTCAGACCATCTGGTTTTCCATGGTAGAGTGAAAAAGGCAGAAAATGGTAACAATAGAATAACATGTGTTTCCAACAAAATCCTGAAAAATGCTTTGAAATTTCTGGATGTAGGGAGTCATTTTCACCCAATTAAAAAAATACAGGTAGAGGAACATGGAGAGAGAACGATCATTGTATGTAGCAGATTACTGTATAGATATAGTTTATTGCAGAATCAAAAAGATCTCTAGCACAATCTAATTTCACCAAGCACCTTCTTCCTCGCTTTATGATACTTCGTCACAGAATTAATTGTCTTCTAATCTGTAATACAACATGATGATGTGATACAGAATATATTTAGTCCTAAGCCTATATTTGTCAAAGAAACATATTTTACAAATCCCAAGAAAGCCTGATGAGAAATCTGGTTATAAACATGCATTTCAGAAAAAAAAAAAAGAAGAAAAGAAAAGAAAGAAAGGGTACACATGCGGTCTTTATAAAAATATCTTTGTTTTTATATACATTTCCTTGTGGGAATGACTCTATACTCTTGTTTTCTCTGAAAAGTAGCTGGCATATAACGATAAACAAGAAACAGCTCATTTAAAAAAAATTCTAACTGATCAGAGTAGAAGACTGACAACTATGTTAATAAAAGTTACTTGTTTAGAGAAGACTAAACATGATTTTTAATTGTGGTGGAAGGATCGTTTGAGCTCAGGAATACAAGGCTACAGCAGACTACGGTTGTGCCACTGGACTCCAGCAAGGATGACAGTGAGACCCTGTCTCGCAAACCACCACCAGCACCAAGCAACCAAACAAAATATGGTTTTTAAAACACAAGTTAATTTTAAGATGATCTTGATATCTGACCTGTGGAGTGATTTTCATTAACTCTGCATAGGAAATAAACAGCTAGCCTTTTGTTCTGCTGTGTAAAGGCCTGCCGGGCCTGGTGGACTCCTGGAGGGCTGATGGGCAATCTCACCTCCTGCTACAGGACCTGCAGGGCTCAAGGTCAATGAGGTGCCCCTGAGTGAAGATCCAGGGAACCTAAAGCGCTCCTAAAGGAATGCCGGCTGCTCTAGCAGCTGGGGCCGTAAGAAAGTGCAGTCATCAGAGGCAAAACAAAGAAAAACAACAGCAAGGCGCAGGCAGTGTTGTGTGTGCTGCGTGCACCGAATATGCTGCCCTTTTGTTCCAGTTCCTGCTTTTGCCACTGACCCCTGTGGGACCCCACGATAGTGACAAACTTGACTATGCTGAGATTCTTCATCTGTCAACTAGAGATGATCATGTGTCTACTTCACTGGGTTGTTATGAAAATAATAATGATTATTATTATTTGGAGATGGAGTCTCACTCTGTCACCCAGGCTGAAGTGCAGTGGTGCAATCCTGGCTCACTGCAACCTCTGCCTCCTGGCTTCAAGAGATTCTCCTGCCTCTACCCCTTGAGTAGCTGGGATTACAGGTGAATACCACTACACCTGGAATGAGAATTATTATTATTTATTTTTAATTTTTTTTTGAGACAGAGTCTCGCTTTTGTTGCCCAGGCTGTGGTGCAATGGCGTGATCTTGGCTCACTGCAACCTCCGCCTCCCAGGTGCAAGTGATTCTCCTGCCTCATCTTCCTGAGTAGCTGGGATTACAGGCGCCCACCACCATGCCTGGTTATTTTTTGTATTTTTAGTAGAGACAGGGTTTTACCATGTTGGCTAGGCTGGTCTCGAACTCCTGACCTTGGGTAATCCACCTGCCTTGGCCTCCCAAAGTGCTGAGATTACAAGCATGAGCCACCACGCCCAGCTGTTATGAGAATTTAAAAAAAATAACAGATATAAAGCATCTGGCTTCATGCAACATACATGCTCAATACAGGTGGGTTTTTATTAAATTGCATTGTAAGCATTGTGGCAAAATATGCATAACATACAATTTACCATTTGAGCCAATTTTAAGCATACGGTTCAATAGCACTAAATACATTTACATTATCAGGCAACCATTACCATCTTCTACCTCCAGGACTTTTTTTTTAAATCATCCCCAGCTGAAAGTCTGTCCCCATTAGACACTAACTCGCCACTCCCCTCCTCTCCCCACCCCTGGCAACCCCCATTCTATACTCTGTCTCTATGAACTTATTCTAGGTCCCTCATATAAGTGGGGTCATTCCATATTTGTCCCGTTGTGTCTGGGTCATTGCACCTAGCAGATTGTCGTCAATTTTAATGGCATTTTGAATGCCAGGTTTATGCGGCTGGAATGGAAGATGGTCCCAGAGAAGTTATGCAAACTTAGTTGTGGAAATTAAACCAATATATATTTTCTCAGCCTAAAAGCAGATATCACATCAACCACTGCACCCGTTATTCTTCACACATGCTGTGGTCCATTAACTTAGGTCACTGTAATAAGCTGGAGCTCTGTGAAAACCCTTCTTTTTAGGCCTCTTTAGACAAAGAACTTTCAGTCACACTTTCACCAACTAGCTGTTCCCGCCACATCCTTCAAAAGTCACATAAAAGCGGTCAAGCAGAGGGTGTATGGGGAATGCTGAATGCTATCGTATGTCCTATGATGTCCTGTGAATGCCTACCCTTCATACAAAATACAAACAAGTGAGGAAAGGTCTGAGGTCTCTCTGTTCTCTTCGGTGGGTCTCATTCTGTCACTCAGGCTGGAATGCAGAGGGACAGTCACAGCTCACTGCAGCCTCAACGTCCGGAGCACAGGTGATCTCTCACTTCAGCCTCCCAAGGAGCTGGGATCACAGGCACACATCACCACACCCGGCTAATTTTTAAAGATTATTTGTAGAGACGGGGTCTCCCTACATTGCCCAGGCTGGTCTCAAATTCTTGAGCTCAAATGATCTTCCGCCTTGGCCTCCCAAAGTGCTAGGATTACAGGCATCAGCCACCTTGCCTGGCCTAGTTCTGAGGTCTCTTTAAAATACAGACTTTTTTTCTGGGCATGGAGACTCACGCCTCTAATCTCAGCACTTTGGTAGGCCAAGGAGGCTGGATGACCAGAGGTCAGGGGTTCCAGACCAACATGTACCACTGTGCCTGGCTGATTTTTGTATTTCTAGTAGAGATGGTATTACGCTTGTAGTCCCAGCTACTCAGGAAGCTGAGGCAGGAGAATCAGGAGGCAGAGGTTGCAATGAGCCGAGATCACGCCACTGTACTCCAGCCTGGGTGACACAGCAAGATTCTGTCTCAATCAAACAAACCAACCATGTGTGTGTGTGTGTGTGTGTGTGTGTGTGTGTGTGTGTACACACACTCTTTATATATATATATATATATATATATATATATAATTTTTCTGAGTTCAAATTTAGCCCACATAACCACCTTGGGAGTCCATATTCCAGCTATGTTTGTGCCAAACATATGTATCTCAATTAAAACATTTTAAGGAGACAGTTGACAAACTTATTCTCTAATTGTCATTCAATAAGTATACTAAATTGAACTGAATTCCATAACTTCCAAATTTTCAACTGATCTTTTAACCTGAGAGTTCTTTAAATATTTATGTCTATAACATAGAAATTCATGATTTCTCAATATGTGGATGGTTGTAAACTTGTTTTTATCTTGTTATGTTATCCAAGTAAGCGGCAATTTCCTCCACAGAGGCCACATTTAACTTCACCTAGGTACTACTCAACACATATCATATGTGAGTCATTAAAATTTCTGGAAATATCATGAGGTTCCTTTTTTTTCCCTGTTGTTTTATTTGGAGGGATATATACTTTTTTAAAGAATGCCCAGACATCAAATCAGCATTAATTATTCACAGCCCACTGTAAAAGACTTGGAAGCCGAGCTGTGCATGACATTCAAAACCTTCTGATATAGAATTTAGCCTTGAAAAATTCCTTTCAGGTGTTTATATTGACCATTAAATCTTATTAAAGGAAGTCACAAAAATAGCCATTGACACAGGAAAAATCTCAGGCTCATCAGGTTTCATATTGCAGAAATACCTGGGTTGGTAAAAACATGGTCTTGCCAGGCATGGCGGCTCACGCCTGTAATCCCAGCACCTTGGGAGGCCAAGGTGGGTAGATCAGTAGAGGTCAGGAGTTCGAGACCAGCCTGACCAACACGGAGAAACCCTGTCTCTACTAATACAAAAATTAGCCGGGCGTGGTGGCACGTGCCTGTAAGCTCAGCTCCTCGGAAAGCTGAGGCATGAGAATCTCTTGAAGCCGGGAGCTGGAGGTTGCAGAAAGCCAAGATCGGGCCATTGCATTCCAGCCTGGGCAACAAGAGCAAAACTCCACCTCAGAAAACAAACAAGCACACCAACAAAAAAACAAAACAAAACACAACAAAACAAAAACAAAAAAGCACACAAAAAAACATGGTCTCAATGTTGAAGGTACATTACTTAAGTAATTGCTCAGGCTTCAAAGTAAAAACAAAACTAGGAACAGCTATTCTAAGATGCTTTAAGGGTACTGCATCACCTATACAGGCTTTTACAGCTTCCCAAACAGAGCAGTGGAGAGATAAGAAATATTGCCTTCATTGTATAGGAGAAAAAAAAAAAAAAACCAAAAACCAAAAAGCAAGCCCAGAGATGTTAATCAACTTGCTCAACAACTAAGGAGCCAGTGTTAGAATTCAGAATACAGTCTGTTCTTGTCCTTTCAATGTGGTGAGATGTGTCCATCCTCTCATGTTTTCAAATCAAAGCCTTTTTCTTCTATTAAGAAGATTAGGAGGCACAGAATGGTATGAAACACACTCTGCGAAGAGTACACTTTTATCAGTGAGTGTGGCCCTTTCGGACTGCTGGCAGCAGGTCTATTTTGTGTGTTGATAGCACAGTTGAGGATCTTAGATGTGATTTCATGGGTAAGGCTTTTCACCTCTCTGATGTCCAAAAAGCCACTAACAGGCCAGGTACGGTGGCTCACACCTGTAATCCCAGCATTCTGGGAAGCTTAGGTGGCAGGATCACTTGAGCTCAGGAGTTTGAGACCAGCCTGGGTAGCAAAGTAAAACCCTGTCTCTACAGAAAATTCAAAATTCAGCCAGGCATGGTGGTGTACACCTGTAGTCCCAGGTACGTGGGAGGCTGAGGTGGGAGGCTGGCTTGAGCCTGGGAGGCAGGAGTTGCAGTGATCTAAGCAACAGAGTGAGGCTCCGTCTCAAAAAAACAAAACAGGTATCTGAATAAAGTCTAAAGCTTTTGCTCCACATTCCAAAATTGAAGCTTAATCTTGTAACTTGTCTATGTGTTGATTTATAAATACATGAATACTCTATCTCCTCAAGCTAACCTCTAGAGATATCAGTAGAGTACTACAATACAAATCTGAGATACATTTATATGAACGACAGTATTTCGATAGGATAGTATTGGATGGGAAAAGCTATTCAAGTTTAATCTGTAAGGAGCTACTCCTTTTTTGTTTAGTTTTGTTTTGTTTTAAGGAGCAGAGAGTGTTTAATAGGCAAGAAAGAAGGAAGAAGCTCCCTCACACAGAGACAGAGGATGAAGCTCCAAGGCGAGAGAACCCCAGAGCTACTCTTAATATCAAACAAATAAAAATAACCTTTTAATCTAAATACAGGAAGCCTAACAAAACAATTGGCACAGAAATACAAAGAATATACATTCACCTTCAGTAGTAATCCACCAAAGAGTATTTAAAACAATGTTGTATAACTATTTATATGAGAAGCAATCATTAATACCCAATGCTGTGTACATTGTGATAAAATCAGTGTATGAATAATATCGGCATTGTCAACCAGTAGAATTTGGAAAAAAGATATCAAAGGCATAGCCAGAGATTAATAAGAACATTCAAACCCACTCACTGTGCAAATAATTCCACATCTAATAATTTATTTCAAATAAGTTATTTAATGGAGCTGAAAACCATAGGTTCAAATTTGTTATTATAGATTTATTTATCTATAAAAACAAAATTATAAAATCAATTAAAAAGTCCAACAATAAACTACCATTTTATTGGACAATCAATGGCAAATCTGCACAATGTTATATTACGCTGAAACGGTCATGTCAAAATAAGATTCAAAGAAAAAAGGCAGAATCCACAATTGTCTGAACACTATAGTTACAACTATAAAAATATGTATGCTTGTAGACAAGAACGCACTATAATCTGCCAGCATAAAAATATCTGAGCAAAGCACGGTGAGATTGTGGAGTATCTGTACAACCACATTCTTTTAGTATTTCTTCTGCTTTACTTTATTTTGAGATTGAATTTTGCTCATGTTGCCCAGGCTGGAGGGCAGTGGTGTGATCTCGGCTCACTACAACCTCTACTTCCCAGGTTCAAGCGATTCTCCTGCCTCAGCCTTCCAAGTAGCTGGGATTACAGGCACATGCCACCATGCCCGGCTAATTTTTGTATTTTTAGTAGAGATGGGATTTCACCATGTTGGCCAGGCTGGTCTTTAACTCCTGACTTCAGGTGATCCCTCTGCCTTAGCCTCCTAAAGTGTTGGGATTCTAGGCATGAGCCACAGTGCCTGGCTTATTTCTTCTATTTTTAATAGTAAAAAACTTTGAAGGATAAAGCTCTCTTTCACCTCTGTAATCTCAGCTCTTTGGGAGGCCGAGGTGAGTGGATCACCTGACATCAGGAGTTCAAGACCAGCCTGGCCAACATGGTGAACCCTCATCTCTACTAAAAATACAAATTAGCTGGGCATGGTGGCGGGCACCTGTAATCCCAGCTATGCAGGAGGCTAAGTCAGGAGAATCTCATGAACCCAGGAGGCAACGGCTGTAGTGAGCTGAGCTGGCACTACTGCACTCCAGCCTGGGTGACAGAGTGAGACTTTGTCTAAAAAAAAAAACCACTTTTGTCAATTTTAATAATCAAAATAACTTGCAAATTTAGGTTGTAATTGCACAAAATGACCGTTTCCACAAACTGATCATTTTATGGGGCAAGGTAAAATTAAACAGAATAGCACCTCTTGATGCTGAAGCCAGCATCTCCATGTAGATTCATTAGCCCCCACGCCTTATGAACATTATACTTAGCTTTACATACAAATTATATCTACAGAACGATGCAGAAACTTGCAGCCTTAGATCACTATTTGTTTTTTAACATACAGGAATACACAGTCATTTTCTTTCTTTCTTTCTTTTCGATATAAAGGTAAAGAAGAAAAACAATCAACCCAAAATTACTAGTCTTAGAATAGTTAACCACCATCATCTTATTTGTTCTCTCAGGCTTATGCTCATCCAGGATCTCTGTTTTGATTTGTTTGTTTTTCCATTTAGGAGTTGCGGACCACTTGGAGAACTAACAGAAGCTAGAAAACGTTCATATATGCGGAGACTGAAATATTTGCACACAGTTTTAGAGCGTTTGCATTTGCCTTCTCCTCTCAACCGCGACAGCAGATCCACAGATCTCCAAAGGAGTCACACTTCACAAGGAGGATGTTCAATCTCTCCCCCTGTCCTCCAATATGCAAATAAAAAACCAACTCATCACTTTCCGTTACTGCCTTTCACAAATACCACAGTTTGGAATTTCAGAGCTAAGTTCTTTGATTCTTGGCTATTGCAGAAAATATAAGAAGGCATGTACCTTCCCTAAATAACTCTAGGAACTAAGCTGAGCTAAACCATCTATATAATTATACTGTATACACGTATTCTGATCTTTTAAAAAATTCTCACAAATATCTTGAAACAGTTATTATTACTCTTAATTTTACAGATAAAACTGAGGCTCAGGGAAGATAAAATCTGCCAAATCACACCATTATTTAGGGAATGGTTTAGTATTCAATGTCAAGTCTGACTGAAACCAAACACTTGCTTTTAACCACAGACAGAAAAAATGAAAATTACTGATAATATGTGTGTGTGTGTATATATATGTATATATATATACACACACACACATTTATATATACAGGCACCCATGTGTGTATACATATATGTATATAGATGCGTGTATATACACACACACACACAAAACACACACACACACATACCCTGCCCAAATCAGAGAGATCATTGTTATTTGAAAGAAGGGAGGAAAGGATAGAAGAAGTGACCATCTGGGCCTAAGAATAATGGCACTCGATTGCAGTTATTAAAGATACCATATTTGAGAGATTTATAATGCAATAAAACCAGAATTCATAAATAAATTATGCACTTAACACTAGTTAGACTGATTTATATGTATTTGGCTTTGGCAGTAGAAAGTAATTATGCCAAACTGCATTGGATTATTGATTTCATTTTAATGCACAATGAGAATTAAATGAGTAATTTCTCAAAGTGTTTTCTGTATTTGGAGTTTGGAATGACTTTAAAAGGTAATGAAATAAACTGAAACTGATATAAAAACTGAAATCATACTTGCATTAGAACTAATATAAAGGCCACACAGTTTATTCAGCATTCTAAAAAACTATCCCATAATACACATACAAA
Source organism: Cebus imitator (assembly GCF_001604975.1). Taxonomy (NCBI): domain Eukaryota; kingdom Metazoa; phylum Chordata; class Mammalia; order Primates; family Cebidae; genus Cebus; species Cebus imitator. Next base: position 1,949,976 of record NW_016107376.1, read on the forward strand.
AACATATAAATATACATATATATACATATGTATAATTTTTAAAAATTTCTCCATTTATATTACTGTCCAAACTTGAAAGAAACATTTCTGTCATTATCGGAGAACTTTAAGACTGAAAGTGCTGAATGGTCATAAAGACTTTATAAAGAGTTATTTTAAACTTTAACCATTCAAAAATCCAAACCTCCCTGTATTTATAAGCCCCATTCAAGCGCAGTCATTAGTTAAAATAAGAAGTGGCCAGGCCATAGGAAACAAAAAGTCTATTTTTAGAGAAGAAGTAATTTAAAAGAATAAACATCCCTGTACAGATTCTCCATAATAATTCAAGACAGGACTAATCGTAGGATGAATTATTCATGTGATTATTATTGTTTTGTAGACATGCATCTTGCTATGCTGCCCAGGTTGGTCTCCAGCCTCTGCCTCAAGTGATCCTCCCACCTCACCCTCCCAAACTTGTGGGACTACAGGTGTGAGCCACCCTACCTGGCCTCATAACTATTTAAAATTGTCATTCTTATTAAATAACTGTGACATAACTGTGACCAGTTCTGTTGCTGAAAATATTCAAAATGGCCAATGGAATGTATTTGGCAATTTGCATTTTAGGTTATACATGTTTTCCTAATCCAAAGAATTCCTCTACAGGAAAAAGTATAGCAGTTATTTCATGTTTGATAATATTCTTAAAAAGCAGGCAAGTTTATAGGAAATGATTTCAGATGTCCTCAAACAGGTATTCAATGATTTCTAAATTGGATGCAAATAGCATTCGCAAGTGTTTGCGACACATCTAATGCCCAGAAATCGTTTATAATTAGCATATACACTGCCAGATTTGTCAGATCCTAAAGAAACAGAACTGTGGCATACAATACTTAATGAGGGCCAACTCAGCAAGTGAAATTCTGTATCTTTAGAAAACTTAAATTGAAATCTAATAACAGAAGCATCAAAATCACACAGATTAAGCAAAGTATTGCAGTTTCCAGTTTTATAAGGTATCAAACAGAAGAGATGACCACGAAGTTATTTCCTAGCAGGCATTTTTTTCTCTGTCATACTAAATTTAGTATAGGTTGGAACAATAAGAAACAAAAAAAGTACTTAAAAATAATTTTTAGACAAACTATTAATTTTAAAATGACACTTTCATGTCCTATTTGCACAGATATTTGTAACTTTATGATTTTCATTTTCACAGGCTCTGGTTTAGTTTTAGGTTCAGGATTTTTTGTGCATGCTTTTGTCCTTTCCTAGAAAGGCGCCAATAAATAATAATATGATCTTTTCTTTAAGAGTTCTAAACCAAATCTAAAGACCCAAACAGCCAGTCCCCGTGTGGCAAAGCTTTAAGTATTTTAACATTACTCTCACGTCTCTATTTTATTAAATTCAAAATTTCTAAAGTGATGAAGAGTGAAAAAAATCTTAATTTGCAGCAACACAGCAAGTCAAACCAGTCATGATTTTCACAGAAAAGTCTAATCACCATGATTTATACATTAAATTGAAACCATCATGATTTACACGGAAAGGTCTCAGACAAACACAAAGCTCAGTGGCTAGCCTGTCAGAATGACACTCAAGACAAGCGCTTGTCTAGAGCTGGAAAATGCATTTTCATTTTCCACTAAGTTTGTCTGCATTGGGACTCTCTCTCCAAGCTGCTAAATTAATCTCCGTAAGATACAGTTTAAAACCAGAGTTACAGTTTCACTTGCTTAAATCACCACTGCATTAAAGTAATAACACTGTGAACGGCAACATTTCTGGCAAGATAAGAAAGTCTAAAAAGTAACTAATGTGATTTTAGCTCAAGCTCAGCAACAGTTCCTAGCGTTCCTGTTTTTCTTTAAACCACACTGTGCATCTGGTCGGCTTCTCTCCGTATGCTTACCCCAGGAAGAATGCATTTAGTTTGAGGAGCTATAAGGCGTCTGTCAAGCATGCTAAACCAATTCCAAGTGCTCCCAGCACTCCAGCAGGAATTTTCTTCACAGGAGCAAGAATTCAGGACTAAAGACAGCCAAGTCTTGCTGTGCTGAACAGCATATCAACTGCTTTCCTTTTTCTTGCTGGCTTGGGGTGTGTAGTCTGAGTTAGGGTGACTTTCTAAAGTTCGTCAGATCACAATAGCTCTCTGTTCCAGAGCCACTTAGGCAGAACAGAGGAGCTCATCAAAGTCAACTAACAAACCCAAGTGGGAGGGTCTTTTTCTCCTCTAAATTACGTCAGCTGGCTTGGAAAAGGGACGCCTGCAAACTTGTCAAAGTAGAGTAACACTTCATTAGTATCAGATGCGACAGGTCCCTCCAGGGCTCCAGCCCTGTTTAAGGATCCTTCCTTCAGAAGAGAACAATTGGTTGCATAACTGGATAAGCTGTTAGCATTCAACGAAAACTACTGCGCTGAAAAGGTCTGGAATAAAAGTAAAAATATTTTTCTACTCCCACTCAGTGAAGAAATATTTTCTCTTTTGCACACAAGAAAGTGATATCTTTCTTTTTTTTTGTTGTTGCCTTTCAAGATCTCAGTGTGAATGGAAAATCCAATTTTTTTTCCACAGTCAAATGAGAATCACTTGGAGACATTTACCTTGTTTAAATTGAAAACTTCTTTATATTAAAAAACAGCATTAAAATTATAATAAACACAATATTCTGAGAGCATGCTTGCAACACACACACACACACACACACACACACATATATATATATACACACACACACATATGGGTATTACTCTCCAGGAAATAGAACTCCTATAAATCAAAAGACCCACAACTAAAAGAATATGGAAAACAAGACATGAAGAGAGAAATCATAGGAGATAAAATTCTAGTGGTCAATAAACAGAATAAAATGCTGGAAATACAAACTAAAATCACAGATCACCATTTTGCATCCATCAGGGTGGAAATATTTTTTAAAAATCTGAAAATCTGAAAATCTCAGATCTTGGTGAAAATGTTAAGAAGGGGATGGAAAACTACGGCCCGCAGACAGGCCCAGCCAGCCACCTGTTTCATATAACCTGCAAACTGTGTTCCACATTTTGTTTTCTGAGAGGGAGTCTCACTCTGTCACCCAGGTGGGAGTGCAGTGGCGTGGTCTCAGCTCACTGTAACCTCCACCTCCCGGGTTTAAGCGATTCTCCTGCCTCAGCCTCCTGAGTAGCTGGGACTACAGGCACCCGCCATGGATAATTTTTTGTATTTTTATTAGAGATGGGGTTTCACCATATTGGCCAGGCTGGTCTCGAACTCCTGACCCCAAGAGATCCACCTGCCTCGGCCTCCAAGTGATCCATCTGCCTCGGCCTTCCAAAGTGCTGGGATTACAGCAGTGAGCCACTGCACCCCACTGTGTTTCACATTTTTAAGTTACTGGGGAAAAATCGAGAACAGAATGGTATTTTGTGACACATGACAATTACATGAAATTCAAATCAATGTGCTTAAATAAAGGTTTATTGGAACATACAGGCTTGTTCACCTATGTATGGTCTATGGCCACGTTAGTGCTAGAAGATGAGAGTTGTTGCAACAGAGACCATGTAACTCCCAAGGCTTAAATATTTCCTATGTGGCCATTTACGGAAAAGGTTTGTAAACCCAGGATGCAGAGCAAGCAGACTTTCACCTACTGTTAGTGGGAGAATAAACTGGTACAGTCACATTAGATATTTAGCAGGATGTAATGAAATTGTTGATGCACAAATACGTAGGCTTGGCATCCCACCTCTCAGTACATACCCAGGGACATGAGTATACAGGAAGGTGCATGAACAAAAAGTCCCTACCTACACTGAGGGGCTGTAGGAAAAAACAGTCAATAGGCTGGGCATGGTGGCTCATGCCTACAATTCCAGCACTTTGGGAAGCCGAGGTGGGAGGTGGGAGGTGGGAAGCTCAAAGCTTCATTTGAGCCCAGGAGTTTGAAAGCAGCCTGGGCAACAAAGGGAGACCCCATTTCTGCCAAAAAATTAAAAAACTAGCCAGTCATGGTGGCATGTGCCTGTGGTCCCAGCTACTTGGGAGGCTGAGTTGGGAAGATCATTTGAACCCAAGAGGAAGAGGCTGCAATCAGCTATGGATCACACCACTGCACTCTGGCCTGGGTGGAGTGAGACCCTGTTTCATAAAATTAAAAAAAAAAAAAAAAGAAACGACCTAGATGCATATCACCAGAAAAGAGGTTAAAGTTTTAGATACTATTCAGTGTGAAAGTGCATGGCCTGGGTGTTACCTACTTGAGTAAAGCCCCTGTAAACACAACGTTGATACAAGAAGCAAGTTCTGGAACTTTAGGGAACCTTAAGAACCTATGTGTACAAGCATTCCCTTTCCTCCACACCCTCACCAACACTTGCTCTCTCTTGTTCTTTTGATCATAGCCACCCTAACAAGAATAAAATAGTATCTCATTATGACTAGTGATGTTGAACACTTTGACATATATTTGTTGGCCAGTTTTATGTCTTTGGAGAAATGTCCACTCAGGTCCTTGGCACATTTTAAAGTTAGCTTATGAGGCCAGGTGCGGTGGCTCACACCTGTAATTCCAGCACTGTGGGACACTGAGCTGGGCGGATCATGAGGTCAGGAGATCAAGACCATTCTGATTAACACAGGTTTAGTGAAACCCTGTCTCTACGAAAAATGCAAAAACTTAGCCAGGCATGGTGGCATCTGCCAGTATTCCCAGCTATTCAGGAGCTGAGGCGGGAGAATCACTTGAACTCAGGAGGCAGAGGTTGCACTGAGCCGAGATTGCACCACTGCACTCCAGCCTGGGCGAGAGACTCCGACTTAAAAAAAAAAAAAATCAGGTTATATCTTTTTTCTATTCTATGAGTTCTTTATATATTTGGGATATGAATCCCTTATCAGATATGTAATTTGAAAATATTTTTTCCCAACCCACAGGATGCCTTTTCATTTTGATAACTATTTTCTTTGCTATGAGAAAGCTTTTTGGTTTGGTATAATCTGACTTGTTTATTTTTATTTTTGTTGTCTGAGCTTTTGGTGTGATATTTTAAAAAATTATTACAAAGGCCAGTATTTAGGAGATTTTCCACAACGTTTTCTAGGAATTTTATGGTTTCAGGTCTTTAATCCATATTGAGTTGATTTTGTTCATACTGTAAGATAATGATCCAGTTTCATTTCACTGTGTAAATGAATATCGAAGCCTCATGTCGTACACCTTAATATAGACAGACATTTTAAAAAAGAACTTATGATTTGTAGCAAATTTGAAAATACGCAGAAATACTATATACTTTATGTAGGTTGTAAAACATGTAAAGATAAATATGAAAATAATGAATACCAAATCCAGGACGGTGTTTATGTCTGGAGAGGAGGACATTTGGAAGGGTCAGTGAGGGGAAGGGACACCTTTATCAGTAATATGTTTCCAAAACTAGGTCATACCTACACCCATGGTCATTCTATTTTCTATGCCTCTTTGTATTCTGAAATAATTTATAATAAATAAATATCTAAAGTTAGGAAAAACTTAAAAATTTTTTATACAAAAAGCGCTAGATCATTGTTTGGCCATTAAAATGCTATGCCACACTTCCATTATGTAATAAATGCTACAATAGATAAGAGGAAATAAAAGAAAATAGTAGGCTAGTCATGGTGGCTCATGCCCGTAATCCCAGAGCTCTGGGAGGCTGAGGTGGACAGATCACTTGAGCTCAAGAGTTCAAGACAGACCTGGGCAATATAGAGACACCTCATCTCTACAAATAATATAATTACCTAGGCATAGTGGTGCATGCCTGTAATCCCAGCTACTCAGGAGGCTGAGATGGGAGGATTGTTTGAACCCAGGAAACTGAGGGGACAGTGAGTCAAGATTATGATACCGTATACTAGTCCGTGCAACGGGAATGAGACCCTGTCAAAAAAAAAAAAAAAAAAAAAAAAAAAAAAAAGAAAAAAAAAAAAAAAAAAAAAAAAAAAAAGAAAGAGGAAGAAGAGAAAGAAAACTCAAAGCAAAAGAAAAAACGGGACTACCGATTTGTTTTGACAATAAAGATTCCAGTGTTGAAAATATTTAGAAAAAACTCGTAAGGAAGCATATGAATTATATTAACAGTGGTTGTGGGTTACTGAGTAGTGGTTTGAGGGTATTTGTTTTTTCCTTCCTTTTAAAAAATTTAGTACTTTTCAAACTTTCCCCAATGGGTTTGTGTTACTTTTCAACCTCAAATAAAGTTTAAGTGTCTAACACACAACCAAGGATTATCTAATTTGCTAGGGAAATTAGAACCCTTTGTTTAACTCAGCATTTACTATGGGTTAGGATATTTTTTATCTCTGGGAGGACAGACTTTAACTTGTCAAAAACTGACAGACATGCAAATGAATTTGTCCAATATAAATAAATCGGTCTAGAAGAAATGCAAATGTTTGCTGTCTTGTAGGAAAGATGATCTCTCCTAAGCTGTCTTTTATTTATTTATTTATTTATTTATTTATTTATTTAATTTATTTTTTTGAGATGCAGTCTCTCTCTGTTGCCCAGGCTGGAGTGCAGTGGTGCAATCGTGGCTCACTGTAACCTCTGCCTCCTAGGTTCAAGCAATTCTCATGTCTCGGCCTCTCTAGCAGCTGGAATTACAGGCACTCACCACCACACTTGGTTAATTTTTGTGCTTTTAGTAGAGATGAGGTTTTACTATGTTGGCCAGGCTGGTCTCAAATTCTTGACCTCAGGTGATCCACCCATCTTGGCCTCCCAAAGTGCTGGGATTACAGCATCAGCCACCGCGTCCAGCTCACCCTAAGTCCTCATTTTATTGTTCTGGGGAACAGTAACCAGTTCTTGTATCTAATTAAACAATCACAGCCCAGCGTTCTTTCTTTCAAAGATTATACCTACTTAAGCCTTTCCCACAATTTTTCAAACTGGCTTAACCATGCTGGCTCCTTTAATGAATTAAATATATATATATATATATATTTAGCTTATATTCAATCTATATTTGATAGAAATGTTCCGAAAGTGTGGAAACATTATATTTGGACACCAGTTTTAAATTTGAAACCATAGTTCCTTTCTCTTCTGACGATGGTATTTTGAATATTAGCTTTCCAAACCCAGCCCACCTTAATTTATAATGCCACTAAAATATATTTACAATAGAAAAAATGTTAACTAATAATGATTTCAGGTAACCAAAGCAACTTAGGTTTGAAGAGAAGGATGTCGATGGAAATTCTAAATGAGACATATAGGAATTTCAATGCCTTTCTAAGCTTCTGTAAATTCTCTAATACTAAATAACTGTTTGTGTATTTGCTACAGGTATATCATTCTTTTCACACATTAATTAGGTTTTTTCCTTGCTCTCAAATGGGACTGAGATATTTTGTTGAGGTCCTTGGGAAAAACATAAAGAGAAAAACCAATAAGAAAAACTAAAGAATAAATGTACCCATCAATGTAAAATAGACTTGAGATTGAAAACCAGAGAAGAGAATAATTGAGGTTCAGGTGAGACAGGAAGTGATAGACTTAATTTTTTTTTTAATGAAGTATCACTTTGTTACACAGCTGGAGAGCATTTCAGCTCACTGCAACCTCTGCCTCCTAGGTTCAAGCGATCCTCATGCCTCAGCCTCCTGAGGAAGCTGGGAATACAGGCGCGCACCACAACACCCAGCTAATTATTTTTGTTGTTTGTTTGTTTATTTGTTTTTACTAGAGATGGGGTTTCACTGTGTTGGTTAGGCTGGTCTTGAACTCCTGGCCTCAAAGTGATCTGCCTGCCTTGGCCTCCCAAAGTGCTAGGATTACAAGTGTGAGCTACCACACCCTGTGGAAGTGAGGGGCTTTAGATGAGAGATAATTTGTCATGGCTGACACCGGAAGAAATTAAAAATCCAAGACAATTTGGTCACTTTCCAGTGTTAAGAGAATAGAAAAAGAAAGGCAACCTTAATTTGGGTGGGTAAGTCCACACTCAACAATGATTTTTTTTTTTTTTTTTTACTTTCGTACTTCTGACAAATTTTCACATTAGATGTCTGTAACTAAGGGAATGAATGTCTGAAGTAGATAGTCATATTATGGAATAAACATATTAAAATAGCACGTTTTCAGGGCTTTTTTCCAGGGTATAAAATAATTTTTCTGGTTATATTTTCATTGTTGAGTACCAGAAAATCAGTACGAAGACAGCACAAAACAAAACAACACTTCTCCTTGTCATCTCCCAGGTTCCTAATCCATAAAAAGAGGATAAGACTTCAAAACATAATTGCCAGAATTACATAAAACATCTGTGCTAGTACACATCTGGCACATCAGAATTGCCAAATAAATGTTAATTTCCTTCGCTGTAACTCAGTGGTTCTCAACTGGGGGTGATTTTGACCCCTCAGGGGACATTGGGCAATTTCTAGAGCCATTGTTGATTGCTACAATGGGGAGGGGTGAGGAGTTTACTGGAATCTGGTGGGCAGAGGCCAGGGTTCCTGCTCAGCATCCTACAAGGCAAAGGAGAGCCTCCCATCACAGTCTCTCTGTCTCCACAGTGCTGACACTGAGAAACCGGCCAGAATCGAAGGTGCCCTTTATATCAAAGCCGTCGGTGTGAAGCGCTTTCAAATAAAACCTAAGATCCCAGAATGTGAAATTCAAATTCTCTCTCCGTCCAGTTCAGGTTGCTTGAAAGCAGGACAGAAGACTGGAGAGGCAAAATGAGGAGTAGAAAAACTAGACCACTGTGAGTTTGGTGCATCTCAAAAGCAGCTCCTGGGATCTTAGTAAAGTGCCCCGTTGTTCTGTGATTCTGGAAGAAGCCCACAAAGGCCACTGGAGTAGCTGGGGATCAGGTTGCAGGGGACCTGAGGTTTCTGTGGTCCCAGCTCGTATTCACACAGTGGGACATCTGACCTTAGCTTGCTTCCAGTATCCTTCCACCCGCTGTCTTTGTCACTTGCCCCCAAGTCATCTTTGCTAAATGGTGAAATGGGATTAATGAAAATGACATTATAACTAGAGAATTCCCAGTTATAATGCACCATTTTAATAACTAAAGATGCTCACTCACTAAGCTGAAAAGAGAAGGGTTATTCTGTTGTTTTATGTGTACTCAGCCTTGTTATTATCTGTCAACATAAACAGAAAGCAGAGAGGAGAGCTTCAGGAATTCTGAACCTTCAATGTGAGACAACAACATTCTCATTTGTTATTTTAAACTTTAAAACAGCAGCAGACCTTTCTGGAAGGGGAGGTGGTGGCCAAAGTATAAATATGTTATGTTGCCAGGAGACAATCCCCAAAAAAATGCAGAATTTTGGAGATCACATATTTCAAGTGGTCAGTCCAGACTTCAAAGTCTGGACTATTTATCCAACCATACAGGATTGTGAAAAAATTCCCTTGATCACACCCCAGTTTAGAGTTTATGCCTCAATAGTGTCATCTTTGATTATACAAGGCCATGTGATGTGAACAAATATGGATAATTATGGTATGTGTTAGCCAGACAATGAATCATAATAGCAAAACAAAACTCTAGTTTGTGTGTACACACTAAGGCTCACATGTGTTTTTGGTAAATAACAGCCAACACATCCTTTCCTCAAAAAATAAGAGTAGGAAACAGTTTCACATGTCATAGTAAAAAGAAACAAGATGGAAATAGTCACAGACATAATAGGATTTTCTTTCAACATAGCAATCTATGGTGTTGCTAATAGTAGTTTTCTTTTTTTAACATTAACAAAATTTCTACCTGAGCTATAGCTAGTGACTGAGAAGAGTAAGGAAAAGAGCAAAGCACTTTTGTCCCAAAACTGTACTATTTAATGCAAGTAGTTGTACTATGGAAATCCCTTCCACAGGCTTTACTTGAGACGGAATCTCGCTTTGCTGCCAGGATGGAGTGCAGAGGCACGATCTCAGCTCAGTGCAACCTCCGCCTCTGGGGTTTAAGCGATTTCTCCTGCGTCAGCCACCCAAGTAGCTGAGATTACAAACGTGTGCCACCACGCCCAGCTAATTTTTATATTTTTAGTAGAGACGGGGTTTCACCATGTTGGCCAGGATGGTCTCGATCTCCTGACCTTGTGATCCACCCACCTCAGGCTCCCAAAGTGTTGGGATTACAGGTGTGAGCCATGCCCCCCCCCCACCTTCCTCAGATTTTATCCCTCTCAGAAGTCACGATTAACCGGGCCTCCAATTCAGCAGCTTTGGATGAGGTGAGACTCTATTCAAATCAGAGCCACTCAAATAAATGAGCCTTTTTGAGACAGCACGTTGAATTCAAGCCTGTTACTGCTAACTGCAAAAACTGAAAAATACTCTTTCCCATCCCCCACCCCTACTGTTGAATGAGATACACTTGAAAATGAGAAGCTACTGTTATTAATGAAGAGGCACAGTAATTTTATCTTCATGAAAGCCGCCACTTCAAACAAGGCTAGAAATAACAGGAGGAAAGGTGTTTTGGGGACTTCTTTGTCCTCCTTACCCCACTGCTCCACAGATCTATTGATAAATTTGACACTGAAAATCATAGCCTGTAATTTTTTGGTACTTGTAACCTGCATTTAACATGGTTAAGTCCCTTTTCCATATTATCAGAATGAATGAAACATCTTTTCAGAGTTAACTGTAAATGAACTACTGATTATGGTCTATAGTAGTTAAATGACTCTAAGTAATTCAATGTATTATGCATAATGTTTCAATATTTCTCCTTAATACAATTGCCACTGAATAATTCAAGGTATGCTGGGGACTAGGGAGGTCACCTAAAGTGCTGTTTTTGTCCCACTGTGTTTTTTAGATACCCACTCTTGTCCCATTTTCTAATCCCCTTCCCCCAGCCTTTTTCTCACCTGCCATCTGCAGTGATTTCCTCCTGAAATGTTCACGTCTCACCTATGTTGAAAGAATACTTACTCTGTAGTCCTGGAATACTCTTTGTTTCTGTGAGGTTGGATTTTCCTGAATATTTAAGGTCTTCGAGTTCCAGACTGTTACACTGAATGCCAATTTGATGACTCTGCATGGATTTCCAATAGACTTCTTGATCTTTCTGTGTCCCCAAAAGCCCTATTAATTCCTCATACTGTAGTTCTCTACACTACAGCACACAGCACCCCTGTGCTCCCCCATCCTCCCAGCCAAACACTTACCAAGCCCTGTCCGTGCTAATTCCAAAGTGTTTCTCAAATCCAACCCTCGTCACCTCTCACCACCCCTCCCTGTAGCAATATCCCCAGCTCATCTCTTGGGATGCTGTCCAATCTCCACAGAGCAGCCAACGTGGTCTTTCATAAGGCACGGACAGCTTGCATCACCCTGCTGCTTAAAATTAAAGTCCTCTACTCGTATCTTGCTGCGGCTGAGATAACTGTGGCCTGCAGGGCCTGGGGACACATGGCTCCCATCCACATCGGGGACTTCCTCTCCCCTCACTCTGCCCCTTCATCTGCACACTGCAGCCACATTGGTGACCTGATGTCCCTGGACTGAGCCAAGAGCATTCCTGTGTTGGGGCCTCTGCATTTTCTCTTCCATCTGCTTAGAGAGCTTCCCCCTCACCAGTTCTGCCCCACCTCCAATCGACTCCTGCAAGCTACCACCATGAACACACTTAGCACTTTTAGAGAGATACGATTTGGCCCACAATCCCAGGGAAACCTTGAAGTTCATTCAGTACAGTGAAGAGGACACCAGAGTCAGATTTGGAGATTTGAGCTAGGCCTGGCTCTGTTGCCATTAACTAAGTGGCTAAGTTACTTGACGGGCCTGAGACTCAGAGTCTTCTGTTGTCAAGAAAGGATGCTTCACTCATCACCAGACAAAGGATAGTGGCTTAGGATTCAAGCCAACAGCTCTACAGCTGCTATTCTACTAAACATGTCGAAGGACCAAGACGTTATGCAAGAATCTCAAGCAGTTAGAGCTAACACTTAGAATCTCCAGGACTTCTCAGTTAATTTAAGTTAAAAAAAGTCAGAAGTGGTACAGGCCAGGTGTGGTGGCTCACACCTGTAATCCCAGCACTTTGGGAGGCCAAGGTGGGTGGATCACGAGGTCAAGAAATCAAGACCATCCTGGCCAACATGGTGAAGCCATGTCTCCACTAAAAATAAAAAAAAAATAGCATGGTGGAGCACACCTGTAGTCCCAGCTATTTAGGAGGTTGAGTCAGGAGAATCGCCTGAACCCATTGCACTCCAGGCCTGGGCAACAAGAGTGAAACTCTGTCTCCAAAAAAAAAAAAAAAAAGGAGAAGAAATGATGCAATTTTCATTTTTTGTTTTAAATGAAATGGCAACTAGCTATGTTCCCCAGGCTAGATTGCAGTGACACAAACGTAGCTCACTGCAGCCTCAAATCCCCAGGCTCAAGTGATCCTCCTGCCTCAGCCTCCCAAGTGTCTAGGACAACGGGTGTTTGCCACTGGGCCTAGCGTCACCTAATTAAGAAACAGATTAGTTTTAATCTTAACTTTTAGTTATTTTGGAGACAGGGTCTTGCTCTGTCTCTCAGGGGAGAGGCACAAGCATGTCTCACTGTAGCCTCAACCTCTTGGGCTCAAATGATCCTCCCACCTCAGCCTCCCAAGTAACTGTGATCACAGGAACACACCAGTACACCTGGCTAATCTTTAAATGTTTTGTAGGACCGAGTCTTGCTATGTTGCCCCAGTAGTTCTTGAACTCCTAGGCTTGAGTGCTCCTCTCACCTTAGGACTCCCAAAGTGCTGTAAGGAAGGAGGGAAGGAGGGAAGGACAGAAGGAAGGAGAGAGAGAGAGAGAGATAGACAGACAGACAAGGTTTTGGCTGGGTGTGGTGGCTCAAGCCTGTCATCCCAGCAACTTTGGGAGGCCAAGGCAGGAAAATCACTTGAGACCAGGGTTCAAGACCAGCCTTGGCAATATAGCAAGACACTATCTCTGCAAAAAATTTAAAAAACTAGCTGGGCATGGTGGCACATGCCTGTAGTCCCAGCTACCTGAGAGGCTGAGGCACGAGGATCCCTTCAGCTCAGGAGGACAAGGTTACAGTGAGCTATGATTCAGCCACTGTACTCTAGCCTGGGAGACCAAGTGAGATCCTGTCTTTAAAAAAACAAAAACACAAAAACTAACTAGATTTCAGGCAAATTGCATGGTAAGTCAATTTCTGCAACTAGCAAATGGAGACACTCTGGACTGGATACATGATTGGGGGGCCCAGTGCACACTGAAAATGTGGTGTCTTTGCCAGGTGCGGTGGCTCATGCCTATAATCTTAGCACTTTGGGAGGCCAAGACAGGTAGATCATCTGAGGTCGGGAGTTCAAGACCAGCCTGACCAACAATGGTGAAACTCTATCTCTACTTAAAAATACAAAATTAGCCAGCGGTGGTGGCACACCCCTGTAATCCCAGCTACTCAGGAGGCTGAGGCAGGATAATAACTTGAACCTGGGAGGCAGAGGTTGCGGTGAGCCGAGATTGTGTCATTGCACTCCAGCCTGGGCAACAAGAGTGAAACTCCATTATTTCTGTTACTTTGCATTCCATAGTATGGACTTCCAAATTGGCTTACTATGTTTCCTCGCATATTCCTTTACGAATACCAAACATTCATTCTGTAAGTATCTGTGACTGGCAAGGCCAGCAAAGCTTCTGCATTCTGAAATGGCCTCCCTCTTTGTCTCCCTGGCAAACTGCAATCCATATTTTTTTTTAAACAAAGTCACTCTGTCACCCAGGCTGCAGTGCAGTGGTATGATCTCAGCTCACCACAACCTCTGCCTCCTGGGTACAAGTGATTCTTCTGCCTCAGCTTCCCGAGAAGCTGGGATTACAGGCCCGTGCCACCACACATAGCTAATTTTTTATATATATACATATTTTTAGTAGAGACATGGTTTTACCATGTTAGTCAGGCTGGTCTTGAACTCCTGACCTTGTGATCCACCTACCTTGGCCTCCCAAAGTGCTGGGGTTACAGGCATGGGCCACCATGTCTGGCCCCATATTTTAAATCCAATGGAAGCCTCCCTTTCTTTCATATGCCTTCCCTAACCTTATCAGAGAGAAAGCTTCTCTTCATTCTTCACTGCATATTGTTCATAATAGCACCAGCCACCCCATGTACGTAAATACTTACCTAATATATAATTCTCTTCCCTATAACTCTGAAGATCCTCATGAACAGAAACTGTGTCCAGTCAATTTTGCATTCCCAGGCTCAAACACATAGATGGTACCTAATTCATTGGTGATGGATGAGCGAATGAACAATTTTTTAAATTCTTTGCAAGTGTGAGTACCATCAAAGATTTATTTGCATTCCTAGCCAGACATCATATAATCAGTTATATGTTTAAAACTGTATTTCCCCTATCATTTTATGTAATGTTTTACCTGTTGTACATCAGCAGACTATTTATGGAATATAACATGCCATTTTCTACAAATGCCTTTAAGATGGAGATGACTGAATTTATGTTGTCTCATTTTGATGTGTTCTAATAACTGCAATTACATTGTAATAGTTTAAAACATCCCTGAGAGAAACTCACTACTATTTTCTGGATGGAGAAAATAGGAAAATCTATTAACAACATATAGCTTTCCAAATTTTTCCTTTCTGTTCAGCATAGTTATTGAAAAGGATTATTTCCTTTCATTAGGACATTCCAAGTAAGTGAATTTTCCAGTATTAAAACTCACTCTTTTAACTGCTCAAAAATATCACATTGAAATCCATTCTGGGGAGAATATTCTCTAATTGCATATAACCTTACACTGAAAATATGGAATCCAAGTAAATCTTTTTTGATGATTCAGATTCATAATTGTGAACATTACTATACTATGATTCAATTAGTGCTCCAAAATTAAAAAAAAAAAAAAACAAGCTAAATGTTCACCAACAGCAGAGTGGATAAACTGTGATATAGATTCTAAAACGGAATATTGTACAAATATCATAGACCAACTGTAGAAATGTAATATTCAGTGAAAAAAGCAAGCCCTCAAAAATATATACATAGAATATGATTGCATTTACATACAAAGTATAAAACTAGGCAAAATCACTCTATTTTGCTTAGGAATATGTGCAGATGTGGAAAACTAATAATGAAAAACAAGGAGAGGCCAGGAGCTCTGTAATCACAGCATCTTGGAAGGCTGAGGCGGGAGGATTGCATGAGCCCAGGAGTTCAAGACCAACCTGGGCAACATAGTGAAACCCCATCACACACACACAAAAAAAATTAGCTGGGTGCAGTGGCATGTGCCTGTAGTCCCAGCTGCTCAGGAAACAGAGGCTGGAGGACTGCTTGAGCACAGGAGGTGAAGCAGCAGTGGGTCATGATCACGCCAAACTCCAGACTGGGTGACAGAGCAAGACCCTGTTTCAAAAAAAAAAAAAAAAAAGAATATCGCCATAAAAGTTAAGATAGTGGCTATCCTTTTTGTTGTAATTTTCCACAGGTCTCTCATTTCCAAAATGTAAAAAAAAAGTTTTAAAAATATTTCCTTGATGTTTTTAGACAGAAAGTGAAACTTTTAAATTGAATACACTTATCACTACGGCACATGTAAAAGCATTACAAATCTATTAATGTAAGTGACTCGGCCAGCTGTGGTCTCTAATGCAAAAATAAGATACTTTAAGAATTTATTCCTTTTATGTCATGTTTTGACAATCATCTACCTTAGTTTCATAAATACAGTCATTATTTCTTTCACACTTTGAAATCAGAGATTAATAGAACACTAAATACCTCTCCATTTTTCTAAGAGAAAGTAAAATAATATAATTGTAGATATCACATAGTCTTCAGACAATTGTCGCTAATCTCCTATCTCATTCAGGGTAATTTTGTAAAATTACGGATATGTGGGATGTTTTGTACGACAACAAACGTGTTACAAAAAAATACAACAAAAACAAAACACTGATTGAGTTGGTGAACAGCAAAGAATCTTAATCAACAAACATTAACCACAAAATATCTACTTATTACAAATTCAATTTCATCCATGAAAGTTGATTTGCATTATTATCTATTATTCAGCTCTTTTTAATTATTCTTGTCATTAGCTTTGTTCTCTGATTTCCAACATGTTCACTTGGAAATCAGAGTTAATACTCTCTGATTTCTATGATTTCTGTTTGAGGGATTTTAACATCCCAGAAAGGTTTCTCTATTTTGTGAAGACAGGGTCTTGCTCTCTTGTACAGGCTGGAGTGCAGTGGTGCGATCATAGTTCATCACATCCTCCAACTCCTGGGCTCAAGAGATCCTCCTGCCTCAGCCTCTCTAGTAGTTAGGACCACTGGCATGTGCCACCATGCCTGGATGGTTTCTAATAATTTTTTGTAGAGACAGGGTCTTGCTATGTTGTTCAGCCTCGTCTTGAATTCTTGGCCTCTCATGATCCTCCTACCTCAGCCTCACAAAATGCTGGGATTATAGGCATGAGCCACCACCCCTGGCTTAGAAAGGTTTCTCTCTATCAAGAACCCATGAGTCCCCGCCCCCCCAAAAAAAATTCAAAAAGGCTGGGAGAAGGCAAAAGATGCATCAACAGGTCAGAACCTAATATGAGGTAAAGGTTCCTGTGACTGTCACATATTCACATTAGTGAGGTCATTGAAGTACTAAACACCAATTGCCTTCTCTCTTTCTTAAAAAATTTTTGTGGGTGCAGAGTATATATTTATGGGGTACATGAGATATTTTGATACAGGCATGCAAGATGAAATAAGCACATCATGGAGAATGGGGTATCCATGCCCTCAAACATTTATCCTGTGAGTTACAAATAATCCAGTTATACTCTTCAAGCTATTTAAAAAGGTACATCTAAGTTATTGTTGACTATAGTCACCCTATTGTGCTATCAAACAGCAGGTCTTATTCATTCTTTCCAACTTCCAATTGCCTCGTCAATCACTAATTTGTCATACTTCTGGTAGCTAGCAGAATAAATTAATTAAATTTTCTAAGTACTGTGGTATTCTCTAATACACGCATAGTCAAAACATATCCTAAGACAATCTCTCAAAGTCTAGTTACATCACTGCACTTACACCCCAAGTTGATCTTTTCAATCAGTGCAATCAGTTGGAGGTGGAGGGAAGGTGTTTAGAGTAATCAGGGGCTCAATGTCAACTTCTCACTTATCTGAGAAAATGTCTCATGGCCTACAGGGATGCTCCAGAACTCCTCAGCTTCACCGAGAAGGACTATTTCTGCTTTTTCAATTCTCTGTTTCTAAGAGACACATTTTCCTCCTGGCTTGCTCTTTGGAAATACTTCAGTTTGTGGTGTGTGAAGTAAAAAGTTTACTAATAGTCGCCTTAGAAGGAAACGGGAGTTTTCTGCCCCCTTGCATATTATCATCAGTAGTTCTACCTGTAAATCAAGTTAGTTAAGACAATAATTTTGTTTTCAAATCCTTCATTTCTTGGATATGCTTATTCTACTTGTAATGAAATGACTATTGAGGGCATTCCAAAATGTGCAAAACAAATCAGACAAATGTTGCTGGACAGAGAAGTGAAAGTCAAGTGCATTCTTTATTAATGGCTATCAATACGCACTACAAATTTTTCAGCCCATCAATAAGTATTTACTTATTTATTATTTTTGCGACAGAATCTCACTCTGTCACCCAGGCTGGAGTGCAGTGGAGTGATCTCAGCTTACTGCAACCTCTGCCTCCTGGGTTCAAGCGATTCCCCTGCCCCAGCCTCCCGAGTAGCTAGGACTACAGGCATGCACTTACCACGTCCAGCTAATTTTTTATATTTTAGTAGAGACGGGGTTTCACCATGTTGGCCAGAATAGTCTTGATATCCTGACTTTGTGATCCATCCACCTTGGCCTCCCAAAATGCTGGGATTACAGGTGTGAGCCACTGCACCCAGCCCCATCAATAAGTAAATACCCAACAGTTACAGAGTTCTAAGTATGTTCTTTTCTGGTGCTTTACATGCATAAATTCATTCAACCTAAAAAATAACCCTGTGGGTTACATACAACTATCCCTATTCTATAGATGAGATGACCATGACATTAAAGGTTAAGTAACTGGCCCAGGATCACAGTCAGTGGCACAGCTGGGATAATGTCCCCACAGTCTAGATTCAGACCTTGTGTTTTCAAGCATCACGTTCTACTGCCTCTAATAATCGGGTCCTTTTTCATGCAAAGATTTAATTATAAGCTATGTTTTAAGCACTAGTTTTTCAAAATTTTACTAGAACAACATTCATTAAATACACGTTCACTCATTCCACTGAACAAAAAAACCATTTGTCTTGTACTTAACTATGTCATAGACCTCAAAACCAAAGCAAAGTAAATAAAACAACAAACATAACAATGCAGCTACGAAGACTTTGCCCTCACTGAAGAAGAGTAAGACAAAAGCTCTCTGTGCTCAAGCAGCTTTCAATCTGGTAGAAAAATGGAAGTGTACAAAAGGATTGGGTATAAAAGAGTCAACAGAGTGTGATGCCCACACTCACTCCCTCTATGAATCAAAGGGAGAGAAAATAATTCCAATGGATTAGTTACCAGTTAATGGAGGAAATGACAGGTCCTTGGGGTGGTGGAGTTGGCATGAATTAAAATTAAAATTTTTTAATTTTTTAAAATTTTCCTTAAAGTTCCAGGATACATGTGCAGAATGTGCAGGTTTGTTACACAGGTACGCATGTGCCAGGGTGGCTTGCTGCATCTATCAACCCATCATCTAGGTTTTAAGCCCCACATGCATTAGGTATTTTTCCTAATGCTCTCACTCCCCATACCCCTCACCCCCCGATAGGCCCTGGTGGGGGTTGTTCCCCTCCCTGTGTCCATGTGTTCTCATTTTTCAACTCCCATTTATGAGTGAGAACATATGGTATTTGGTTTTCTGTTCTTGTGTCAGTTTGCTGAGGATGAAGGCTTCCAGCTTCACCCATGTTCCTGCAAAGGACATGATCTCATTTTTATGGCCGCATAGTATTCCACGGTGTATATGTACCATATTTTTTTAAATTCAGGCTATAACTAATGAGCATTTGGGTTGGTTCCATGTCTATGCTATTGTAAATAGTGCCGTAATAAACATACATGTGCATGTGTCTTTATAGAAGAATAATTTATATTCCTTTGGGTATATATTCAGTAACAGGATTGCTGGGTCAAATGGTATTTCTGGTTCTAGATCCTTGAGAAATCGCCACAGCATCTTCCACAATGGTTGAACCAATTTATATTCCCACCAACAGTACAGAAGTGTTCCTATTTTTCCACAGCCTCGCCAGCATCTATTGTTTCCTGACTTTTTAATAACTGCCATTATGACTGTCATGAAATGGTATCTCATTGGGGTTTTGATTTGCATTTGTTTGATGATCAGTGATGATGAGCTTTCTTCATGTTTGTTGGCTGCAGAAACATCTTCTTTTGAGAAGTGTCAGCTTATATCCTTGGCCCATCTTTTGACTTTTTTTTTCTTGTAAATTAGTTCAAGTTCCTTGTGGATTCTGGATATTAGATTTTGTCAGACTTTTTAATAATCGCCAATCTGACTGGCATGAGATAGTATCTCAATGTAATTTTGATTTTCATTTCTCTAATAACCAGTGATGATGACCTTTTTTTTTATGTGTTTGTTGGCTGCAGAAATATCTTCTTTTGAGAAGTGTCCATTCATATCCTTCATCTACTTTTTGATGGGTTTGTTGTTTATTTTTTTTCTTGTAAATTTATTTAAGTTCCTTATACATTCTGGATATTATCCTTTTGTCAGGTGGATAGACTACAAAAATTTTCTCCCATTCTGTAGGTTACCTGTTCACGCTGATGATACTTTCTTTTGCTGTGCAGTGGTTCTTTAGTTTAATTAGATCCCATTTGTCAATTTTGGCTTTTGTTGCAATTGCTTTGGTGTTTTTGTCACGAAGGCTTTGTGCATGCCTATGTCCTGAGTGGTATTGCCTAGGTGTTCTTCTAGGGTTTTTATGGTCTTGGGTTTTACATTTAAGTCCTTAATCCACCTTGGGTTAATTTTTGTATAAGGTGTAAGTAAGGGGTCCATTACAGTTTTCTGCACATGGATAGCCAGTTTTCCCAGTACCATTTATTAAATAAGAAATCCTTTCCCCATTGCTTTTATCAGGTTTGTTGAAGATCAGATGGTTGTAGATGTGTGGTATTATTTCTGAGGTCGCTGTTCTATTCCATTGGTTTATATGTCTGTTTTGGTACCAGTACCATGCTGTTTTGATTACTGTAGACTTGTAGTGTAGTTTGAAGTCAGATAAGATGATGCCTCCAATTTGTTATTGTTGTTGTTGTTAGGATTGTCTTGGCTCTATGGGCTCTTTTTTGGTTCCATATGAAACTTAAAGTAGTTTTTTTCTAATTCTGTGAAGAAAGTCAATGGTAGTTTGATGGGAATATCACTGAATCTATAAATTACTTTGGGCAGTTTGGCCATTTTCACAATATTGATTCTTCCTATTCCTGAGCATAGAATCTTTTTTCATTTGTTTGTATCCTCTTATTTTGTTAAGCAGTGGTTCACAGTTCTCCTTGAAGAGGTCCTTCGTGTCACTTGTAAGCTGTATTCCTAGGTTAAAATAGATTCTTTTAGAGTGCAAAGACCTCATGTTCTTTATTCAAAGCTGATTTCCCAATGTCCAGATTAATGCCTGGCACAGAGAAGAACTCAATAAATATTTATGGAATAAATGAATAAATACATGTCAGAAATTTTCAAGAAAGAATGAGGTTCTTTAGGGTCATATCTGTCTACCAAAAAAAAAAAAAACAGGAACAGAAAATCCAATTCTACATGTTCTCACTTACAACTGGAAGCTAAACACTGGCTATACCTGGATACAAAGGAAAGAACAATGAACACTGGGGATCCCAAAAGTGGAGAGGTAGGAAAGGGTGAAAAACTATCTACTGGGTCCTGTGTTCACTGCTTGGGCAGTGAGATCATTAGAAGTCCAAACCTCAGCATCATACAGTACACCTGTGTAACAAACCTGTACCTGCAAACCCCAAATCTAAATTTTTAAAAAAGATTAAAAGAAAAAATGGCTAGGGAAGAGTTTTGGTAAGATGAAGGCCAAAATAGGGCATTAGATTCTGCAAGGAGATTATTTTGGAGACCCTTGAGAGGACAGTTTGTAAAGTAGGTTGCATGTGTGTGTGTGGGGTGGGGCAGTGGTGTGGGGGAATGGGGAAATAGCTGTAGGGTGATGAGTGCATGGGAAGTAAGAACCTGTTTCCTTTCATTCTTGCTAGATTGTGGAGGTGACAGGGATAAAAAGCAAAATTTGTTCTTGTAAAAGGAGCTTACCTTTTTTCTTCTCTACTCTCCTCAGAAGTGTGGCTTCCTTGGGGGTAATTGTAAAACGAATACCCAAGGATGAATTAAGTTGGGAAGGCCTGCTGGGGCCAAGACAGTGCTTAGGATTTGCAGGATCCTAATAATGGAAAGGATGGAGAAGCTGGAGGAGAGCCTTTCATTTATTCTCACAGGCTCCTTGTGTTGGTCAGGATCTTTCCTAGGTACCAGGTGTGGTGGCTCATGCCTGTAATGCCAGTGCCCTGGGAGGCCCAGGTGGCTGGATTGCTTTAGCCCAGAGGTTCAAGACCACCCTAGGCAACATGGTGAAACTGGTACTATAATAAATACAAAAATGAACAAGGCATGGTGGCATGCACCTGTCGTCCCAGCTACTCAGGAAGCTGAGGTGGGAGGAATGCCTGGAAGTTTGAGGCTGAAGGGAGCATGGTGACACCACTGCAGTCTAGCCCAGGTGACAGCACGAGACCCTGTCTTGTAAAAAAAAAAGACAAAGAAAAAGGTCTTTTCTAGTTGTCAATACAGATTTTTATTTCAGAGATAATTTGAGGTAATATAAGCTAACTGAACTTTCTTTTGGTTTATCAAGCCTATTCACATTATTAGGATTAGGATCACCCAACATTTCTGAGAACTTAGTTTATACCAGCTCTTGTTTTAGGTACTAGAACTAGGGAATTGAACAAGTGGATGCTAATACTGCAAAAAAATTAAGACACCTGGGAAATAGATGTTTCAAGTACCTATTAACCCTTAGAAAATTGATGTATGTGTATATATATATATATATATATATGAATGTAAAATACATATATTATATAAATGTAAAATACATATATAGAAATGTAAAATGCATATATATGTAAAATACATATATAATATATATAAATGTAAAATACATATATATAAGGTAATATACATAGACACACACACACACACATATATACATATAATGTATCTCAAAAGTATGCTCCTGGAGCTATCCTGGCTGACTTAAAATTTTGGGAATTTTGAGATTCAGTTGTCAAACACAGCCACTATTAGAGGTTACTAAAACCTGTGACTTAATAAATTATGCTGAAAACAAAGACAATACTCAAAACTCATAACTTCTTAATTATTTGGCTACACTTTGCTACTGTCTGTCCTCTGAAGGTCATGACGCCTATGATGAAAACTGTAGAACGGTGTGTCAGCAGCATGACTTTTCAGCTCTGCATTCAGTGAGGTTACATTGCAGCTTGAAATTGGCCATGGTGAGAGTATTTACACCATGGAAATTGGAAAATGTTACACATCAGAACTTATTTTCTTCTTTATTTTTTTGGTAGTGGAATATGAAACATTTACCAACACACCGCTCTTTTTTGTTTCATTTTGTTTTGTTATTTTGGGACAGGATCCTACTCTGTGATGCAGATCGGAGCGCAGTGTCACCATCATAGCTAACTGCAGCCTTGAACTCCCGTGCTCAGGTTATCCTCCCACCTCAGCCTCCACAGCGACTGGCAGCACAGGCCTGCCCCACTGCATGTGGCTAATTTTTTTTTCTTTTGCAGAGACAGGGTCTCATTTTGTTGCCCAGGCTGGTCTCAAAGTCCTGGGCTGAAGCAATCCTCCTGCCTTGTCCTCCCAAAGTGCTGGTATTACAGGTGTGAGCTCTAGCAACAGGCCCACTGTTGTGTGTGTGTGTGTGTGTGTGTGTGTGTGTGTGTGTGTGTTTGGAGATGGAGTCTCTCTCTGTTGTCTATTGTCCAGACTGAAGTGCAGTGGCATGACTTGACCCACTGTAACCTCTGCCTCCCAAGCTCAAGTGATTCTCCTGTTTCAGCCTCCTGAGTGGCTGGAATTACAGCCGAGTGCCACCACACCCACCTAATTTTTGTATTTTTTAAAGAAGAGATTGGGTTTTACCAAGTTGGCCAGGTGGGTTTCGAACTCTTGACCTCAGGTGATCTGCCAGCCTCAGCTTCCCAAAGAGCTAAGATTATACATGTGAACCACTGTGCCTGGCCTCACTGTTCTTATCTCTGAATTAGAAACTACTTACTAGGTTAGAGTTAGTATGTGAATTTCTAAGGGCAGGTGTTTTTTTTAAAAGGAAACAAACTGTCTTTCTCATGAGTTTTTCTGAGTTGGTAAGTTTTTAGTGTAAGTGGTTTTTAGTCTTTTGGTGCAGATTTTAAGAGGTCTTCAGGATCAAGTAATATTCTTCGGTTGTGCTGGTATTGCTACGATATCAAACAAACATCTTTCATTGGACCTTGCACAGCGTTTTATTATATAATATTTCTGCTGTATTTGTTACAGTGGGTACTGCAGGGTTCATGTGTACAGAGAAATGTTTTGCTATACGGCAGACAGCTTTTGAGTGGTAACTGAGGGCAATGGTAATAGACTGATTTGGCTGTTTTGGTTATTTTACAGTGGCTCGCTTTTTTTCTCTCTCACAAACGTGGGAAGATGAACTGTGGAATTTCGATTGTCTGAATATGTCTCCACTTCTAGACAAATACTTTTTCAGACTTGAAGGAGGAAAAACAGGAAAAAAAACCCCTCATATTCACTGATGTAACAAACGAATAGTATACTCTATTGATAGTTCAGTCTCAAATAGTCCAGTCATTTTCCCCATGTTGTGAATAGAGTTAAAAGTCTTTGTAATCTCCTTACCCAAAGCAAACAATTTAACATTCTAATTCACTAAAAATAAAAATATTATAATTTTTGATAAGTGGATTAATTATATAATTCTTTCTTGTCCCCAAATTCCAAGTTTTCACAGTAGTATATTATCGTTTTATAACAACTCTTTTTTCTAGAAAGCTATTAACCACAATATTGGGATCACAGCATGATAATCATAAAGTTAGTTTCCAAGTGATAAAATCCATATATACATGTGTCCAATCATTCATTCACTCACCAATCAATGTTCATTGACTATGAAAGGCCAATAACAGGCTGAAGTTACTGTGTAATTGATTTGGTGTTTCGTACTTCAAGTTAAAATATTTATTGATTGTCCAGAGGCTTTAGTGAGTTGATTTGTTGATTTCTTCTGTCTAAAGCCGACAACATTTCAATGAAGCAGAATTAACTTGATCATAAATAGATGACCTGCAGGCCATTATTTTTGTAGTAACCACAAATAGAAACAGCTCTTTGAAAATGATTAACTAGAAGAATACAATGTTTTCCACTAGTGTGGGAACATACTGCTTTCCTCAATGGAATACATCTGCAATTCTCTTAACCAGCCACAAACCGAAAAAACAAGTCAGGCTCACAAGGAGGAGTGATATCCAATGTCTTTACACCTTTGGTGAAGCATATTTCTCCCCCCTCAATAGACTATTTATTTAAACAAAGCTTTGGATTTAATTCTAATTACTCTCTCCTCATCAGCACCCGAGCTTGGGAGAAAAAGGAAGTGTTGACATATTCCATGCCACTTTTAGGCCAAAAGATAGAAAGCTCCAAAGATAGGAAATGACTTCAGAGAAGCAAATAGGAAAACAGATTTTTAAAAAGTACACCAATCGGTATGGTTATAAAATGGTGGTGATTTTGCCTTTTCCAGGAGATGTGGCAGATTCTAGACACTTTTTTGGTTGTCACAACTGAAGAGGAGTGTCACTGGTGTCTAGTAGGCAGGGACCTAGGAGCCTGAACAGACTACAAGGCATGTAACAGTCCCACAACAACAAGATATCCAGCCCCAGATGGTAGCAGTGCTGAGGCTGAGAACCTGCTATAAATCTAAACTGTTTTTGTGGTACTAGATTCATAAAATATTGCTCAGAGCTAATGGGAAAGTACTAGGAGATATAAAAGAAAACACCCATATCTAAATATCTGCTTACAGGTTTCTTTCTCATCTAATGACGAGTAATTGTTAGGAACAGTTCTTTACCTAATGCAACTATAAAAAATGATCACAGCTGCCACGTCCTGAGTGCACGCTAGGCACCGTACATTTGCTTCGATCATCCAGATTCAAATTTATTACAACCATGTGATGTCAGTGCTATTATTAGCATAGAAAAATGATCCTTTATTGCATTGAGTATCCTCTAGAGGTCAGCAGTTACTTGCTTTTCTCTTGGTCAGTAATCCTCAGTAGCATGACCTTGAAATGTTGACAAAAAAAGTCAATGTCATGAGAATGCACTAGAACTCTAGATGTCATTTGAATCACCCTGCCCCCAAGAGTTCTGTAGTCCTAAGTGTTACAAAATACAGGAAAAGGAGGAAGGACTTATCAGAGATATTTAGAGTTAGATGGAAAAGGCATATATAAATCTTAAAAGCTGAAGAAAGGCCAAATC
This sequence comes from Cebus imitator, assembly GCF_001604975.1. Taxonomy (NCBI): domain Eukaryota; kingdom Metazoa; phylum Chordata; class Mammalia; order Primates; family Cebidae; genus Cebus; species Cebus imitator. The sequence goes on from NW_016107376.1 coordinate 1,975,692, forward strand.
CAATCCAATACAAAGAAGAAAAGAGCAGATTAGGGATTTGAATGACCTGGGCTTTAGAGTTCCTCCCTGCATCCTGCAACCCCACACCCTCAGACACACACGTTTAAAGGACACTGACAAAGTGACCTTAACAGAGCTCTGTGTATCTCCTCATAGTCATTGACAAGGATTTATTCAGTATCTGGGCCAATATTTCTGGCTGTTACATAATCTTAACTGGCTGAGCTAGGACGATATAAATTATTCCTTTGAGGGCAAGTCCAGAAAAATTTAGAATTAAAAGCAGACATATTTCAATGACTAAACAAATATAACTAATATTTTTATGTAGAGGAGCTTGTGCATATTTCAAATTTTACGTATGTTTAGTGTTTAAGAGAGCTTGGCCCAATAGAAACAGGTCATTTAATTCCAGTACAAAATGTGTAACGGAGTAGATGGTTTAGATGTCAGATTTTAAGTGGTAAACTTTTAAACTTTATATACTTTATTAAACGTTAGAAGGTCTTAAATTCCATCATATTTATCATTTTAATTGATGTCCTAAGATTTACCTACTTGGGAAGTTTCTGTTAGTCAGACAACTTACATGCTTAAAAAAGATAAGAAGCATCAAATATATAAATGCATTTCCAAAGGTGTGGGATTGAATGAGGAATACAGTAGCTTAAAGTAAATAGTGAATATACAGAAGTATAGAAGGGGACTATCTATCATTGGAGAAGAAAAGGCAGCTCTACCCAGGAGTGAAAGAAATGAAGGCCTCCATATCCCCCAGAGTAACAGCCTTCCTAACTCAGGTGACTGTAGGGGTCCCTACCAGGTGGTTCCCTAACTACACACCTTGTAGGGAAGTCTATCTGCCATCTACAGTTGACCCTGGAACAACACGGATTTCTGCGAGTCTACTTACGTATGAAGACTTCCTTTGTCCTTTGTCATCTGAGACAGCAAGACCAACCCCTCCTCTTTCTCAACCCACAAAATGTGCAGACGATGAGGATGAAGAACTTTATGATGATCCACTTTTGCTTCACAAATAGTAAATATATTTTCTTTTCCTTATGATTTTCTTAACATGACCCTTTCTCTAGGTTACTTTATTGTAAGAATATACTACATGGTACATACAACACCATGTATGTATTAGCCAACTGTTGATGTTACTAGTAAGGCTTTGGTCAACAGCAGGTTGTTAGTACTAAGGCTTTGGGGAGTCAAAAGTTGTCTATGGACTTCCAACTGGGCAGGGGGGCAGCGCCTCAACCCCCATGTTGCTCAAGGTTTGTGTATACTCCTACCTCTCTACATGTAACCACAGCTGCCCTCTCATAAAGAGGTGACAAGCCTACTAAGAAAACCAGACTAAAAGATTCCAGAGGAACCTATGCCACCTGCCTATAATGAACCAAAGTACTCAATCATTCACAAATATGGATGGACAAATAAGGAAAAGCAGGTATCTGGAAAATAAAGAGAAAGAAGACCCTAAAAGAGAAGGTCCAAAATAAACAGAAAAACCAATTTTAGGGAAACAGACGCAGAACTTAATCAACTTAAACAAGCAAGCAGAAAATCCAAACTGGTATCTTCAGAGAGAGTTAAGAGATTACTGCATTTATAAAGCAAGAACTAAAAGCTATGAAAAAGTACTAACGAGGCAATCAAATGTCCTTGGAAATTAAAATATACTTGCCAGCATAAACAAATCCAATGGTCAGGATAATTAACAAAATGAATGTATTTGAAGACCAAAGTGGAGGTTTGTAAACCAAAAGAGAAAATGAAAGAAAACAGGCTGGACACGGTGGCTCAGGTCTGTAATCCCAGCAATTTGGGAGGCCAAGGCGGGTGGATCAATTGAGGTCAGGAGTTCGAGACCAGCCTGGCCAACATGGTGAAACTCTCATCTCTACTAAAAATAGCAAACAAACAAAAAACTAGCCAAGCGTGGTGGTGCATGCCTGTAATTCCAGCTACTCAGGAGGCTGAGGCAGGAGAATCGCTTGCACCCAGGGGGGTAGAGATCGTAGTGAACCGAGATCGCACCAATGTACTCTAGCCTGAGCAGCAAAGCAAGACTAAAAAAAAAAAAAAAAAAAAATTGAAAGTGAAAGAAAATTTGAAAATGAAGAAAAATATAAAATATAAAAGTGGTTAAGAAATATGGATAGCTCCAAATATTTCAACATGTATCTTATTAAAAAATGGAAAAAATGTAAGGGACACAGATGTATATAGATTGAAAATTGTAACCAATGTTAAACAGGATGGAGAAAAAGATACACATCTAGACTTATCCTGCTGAAAATGTGAAATTCAGGAATAAAGAGAAAACATGAGAAGCTCCCAGCTCCCAGGGAGGGAAAAACAAAGAAACAAATGAATCACCTACAAAGGAAAACAATCAGGCCAGTATTAAGGGTCTTATCAGCAATGCTGTATCACTGAAGAAACACAACAAAAAAAGACCTAAAGGGAGAATCTATTTTGAAATTGTGAATTCTATACCAGGATGAATTTCTAATTACACATGATCTGAATAGGAAGAAGTGTTTGAAAGTTCAAGAATTCAGCTGGTTTATTAAACACATAATATATACATAATTTTTTTAATTACTAAAGGTTTTCCAGAAAAACAAAGGAATAATCCAAGAACCAAGACTTCATGAAATGTCAGCCACGTTATCAGCTGAACGTAACTGAGCTGAAGTAGAGGAAACTTGAAAGAAAGTAAGAGGACTCATTGGCCAGGAGATACAAGAATTGCTTTTGAGTGGCAAATTTAATGATATCAGAATATATTTCCTCCTCCAAGGAACTACTGTGTAAATAATATGCTCATGATCATGATATTGTAAATACTATTACTTTTCTTTTATTACTATTTATTTATTGTTTTGGAGATGAAGTCTCGCTCTGTCACTCTGGCTGGAGTGCAGTGGTGTGATCGTGGCTCACTGTAACCCCTGCCTCCCGGGTTCAGGCGATTCTCCTGCCTCAGCTTCCTCAGTAGCTGGGATTACAGGCATGTGTCACCACACGTGGCTAATTTTTGAATTTTTAGTAGAGATGGGGTTTCACCACGTTAGTCAGGCTGGCCTCAAACTCCTGACCTCAGGTGATCCACCCACCTCAGCCTCCCAAAGTGTTGCGATTACAGGCATGAGCCACAGCACCTGGCCAATGCTGTTAGTTTTCAGTTTTAAAAAGCATACTACGCAACAACGCTAAAGGTTTAATTCCAGTTTCAGAACAGAATATTATTAATATACATAAATAACAAAAACTGGAGGTTATGAGAGGTGGACAGAAGTGAATTTTAAAATTCCTCATCTTTCAAAGTATTGAAAGTTGGTAAGTTAATAAATTGGCAATAAAGTACAACATTTATATCTAAATTGGTAATCACCATATGAATTAAGATATATGAACTCTTATTTTTATTGTTTCATTCACTACCGATCATAAGGCAAGTATATACCCTTTCCACACTCGTTTTCTCTGAAGAGTAAAATTTGGGAAGGTACCGACGGGTCACGGGAGACATTTGCTTTTCATTTCATATCCTTTTGTTCTACCTGGACAATTATCTTTTCCATATTCATGTAGGGAGGTTATAATAAATAAGAAAAAATATAGTAAAGAGATAGAAAAAGTTGAGAGACAAGTAAACACTTCCAGGAAAGGATTAGTGGAAAAAATAACCTACATATTTTATATATCTAACTTAAAATATTTTCTTAAATCCCTCTTTTTTTTTTTAAAAAAAAAGCATGCTTTCCTTAGCTTATCAACATAGTAATTCTAATTATTGCCATCAAAATAGACTTAATTTAGAGGGGATAAAAGATGTTAAGAACTATAAAACCCAATCTTAATTGACAAATTTTAGAATTTCAAAGATTGAGCTTTAAAACATTGCTGAAAATACAACAGAAAAATAAACCTGAACTATGCAAGTTGAAAAAAAAAACCAACTATTTGAGACTAAAACAAATTTAAGAAACTGTATAACTGAATGTCTATACCCAGCTTAGAAACAGCAGCACTGTCACCATTTTTAGTCGGATATATAAAATAAGTCCTCCAAAAATATTTTTTCATATAATAAATGGTATCAGAAATAGCTTTGTTCATTTCCAAATGGCAAAATCTAATGTTAATTTTAAAATTAGTTTTCTATCTCCATTCTAATCATCTAATCAAGAGTCTTTTTTGGTTACGCGCATGTTTGAAAACACATACTTCCTCATTCTCAGGGGACTGTTTACCGGGACATCCATTCTGAAACAAACAGAAATACACCAGAGCAAGTCAAAGTCACATTTTCTGAAGCGTCTACCATGTCGAAGACCTGAACCACACCACGCAGCCCTGACCCAGAACACCTGTATTCTCGTGTGATGTGTGCATCTACTTTCCAGTCAAGCTCTGGCTTCAACATAAAAATCCTTGGCAGTCTGGTGCTTATGTAACTGCTGGAGATGTTTTGACTCTATTGGTCTTCCTCTCTGTTTCAGAATCTTCTACTTTTCCCCACGTCATAAACCCAAGAGTCACTTTCTCTGCTACATTTCAACATATAAAAAAGATAACCTATTTAGCCTGAAAGTAACCATCTGATATTTTAAAATTTCAATGCCAAAGGACAGCTTCACTTTTACTTCAATGCTGACAATATCCATTTTAGTGAAAAAAGGGGTAACAAGGAAGAGAGAGAGACAGCATCGCTTCCAAGGAATAAGCTTTTCTCTCTTTAAGGGGCAGTTGTGCAATGCTTCCAAACCCAAATGAGAATCAGTGGAAGTTAATATTCAAATATGGCTGCTTTAAAATTGCATTTTTTGAAAGTGCTTTGTTTTCCGGCTGACCTCAGCAAATACACATCAATGAGCTGATGACATCTGATACAAAAGGGACAACTTGTTCACCCAAAAAAGTTGTCAAGTCATACCCTTGACTCATTTTGCCAAGAGCCAAAGGTGTCAGGCATACCGTATGCCTTCTGTAACGTTGCTGGCTCCCACACTTGGCACGCTCGGGGTTGTTTTTGGCAGGCTGACGCGTATCCAACGTACAATTCATTCTGACCCCAACAGCCAGATCTCATGAAAGTGACCTTGTGGGGAAGCTGAGTGGTAACCCAAGAAATCACTGTGAGTGCATTTACAGCATTACAATTTTAAAACATGCTTGCCATCTTCCAACGATCTTTTAAGAAATGTGAGGAATAGAAATGTGGGGGACACTCAGATGGGAACACAGACACCAGGGGCCAGAGTGGAGGGCGGGAGGAGAGTGAGAAAAGCAGGTAATTCCAGGAGGAGGCTGATGGATTGAAGATACTTCAGAAGGTTAAAGATCATGGGAAAAGCTAAGGGTATGCTTCTAACTCCAGTCTAATCATCTAATCAATTACTATGCTTATTACCTGGGTGACGAAATAATCTGTACATCTAATCCCTGTGATACACCATCCTTCCCTATACAGCAAACCTGCACATGTACTCCCGAACATAAAAGTTTTTAAACAGAAAATGTTGGTGTAGGCCTGGTGCAAGTAGCTCATGCCTGTAATCCCAGCACGTTGGGAGGCTGAGGTGGGCCGATCACTTGAGGCCAGGAGTTCGAGACCAGCCTGGCCAACATGGTGAAACCCCATCTCTACTAAAAATACAAAAATTAGCCTGGCGTCATGGCAGGTGCCTGTAATCCCAACTGTTCAGGAGGCTGAGACAGGAGAATCACTTGAACCCAGGCGGCAGAGGCTGCAATGATCTGAGATCATGCCACTGCACTCAAGCCCTGGGTGACAGAGCGAGACTATCTCCAAAAAAACAAAAGAGAGAAAAATGTAAAGTAGAAATG
>NW_016107376.1:1981628-1986256 GCF_001604975.1 Cebus imitator
TTAATCCTATTTTTAATTTCTCTGAGTGAAGCAGTGTAACACACACAAACTACTAGCAGAAAAATCAAAGCACCTTTTTCTTTTTTGCCTCCTGCAGGGTAAGCAAATATTTGAATTAATGATATTTCTTTCATTATCAATGATTTGAAAATTTTTATGTTTTTCTATTTTTATTAAGAGAGAAGTGCCTTTGTTCCATTGCCAGGACGTTTCCCATTTACTTTATTCAGTGGTCTCAGATCTTTTTAAATCTGTGACATCAAATTACATGTTCAGTTTCCCATTCTTGGTACTGTCTTTTAGTTCATGCAACAAATATTTATCAGACATGTCTCCTACAGAAGCCATCACTGTGCTGGGAACGTGCTGTGAACACAATAGATGAAATACAGTCTGTCTTCAATCTAGTAGTGAAATGGGGATGAAAAACAAACAATTGTTACATAGAATAAATGCCATGAAAGAGAAAGTATTGCATTGATTTACCAACCCTTGAGGTACTCCTCTGGTTTTTCAAACACGATTTCATCTGGCTCATTTTTTTTCCCTACCATTTTCTCTGCCACCATGAGGATGTGAAATACAGAATCCTGTCTTTACCCTTGAACCTTTGTTTTGTGTTCTATAGAAACTTTCACTTCCCAACCAGGAACTGACAGGCACAATCCTTACCGCCTCTTGCCTTTACCCCATATTATTTTAACCTAAAGACCATTTTTCTCAGATCAGAACCTTTTATATTTTCACCCTATCTGCTGCTGATTTTTTTTTTCTTTTCCTCAGACAGAGTTTTGGTATTGTCGCCCAGGCTGGAGTGCAGTGGCGCAATTTTGGCTCACCACAATCTCCACCTTCTGGGTTCAAGCGATTTTCCTGCCTTAGCCTCCTGAGTAGCCGGGATTACAGGCATGGGCCACGTCTGGCTAATTTTGCATTTTCAGTAGAGATGGGGTTTCTTCATGTTGGTCAGGCTGGTCTTGAACTCTCGGCCTCCCAAAGTGCTGGGATTACAGGTGTGAGCCACCATGCCCGGCCCCAAGGATCTCATTTCTACGCCAACAAGACTGATAGAAACCAAAATGGAATCTATTTAAAATCTTTGTCATTAACCACAGGAAACCCTTTACATATCTATCTGTGTGTTCCGCTACCCTTTAAATTCGTAATTGTTTCAAATCCTAGACCTCTGTATTTGTCCTGTCTTCTACTTCCTCCAGAAATTTGTTCTGTGTCTACAAATATACCTACATCTTCCCTCAACTCACTTCTCCTCAAGTGATTGTGGCCATACTTCCTCCTTCTAGAAGTAGGCTATATTTGCTTGTTTCTACTTTCATCATCCACAGGCTCCTTATAACTCACTGCATCTGTGCCTGACTTCCACCAACCTCGTGAAACGCCTCTCCCAAGATCGCAGTTATATGCCTGTTTACTGAGTTCTGTTTTGGCCCACTCTCTCTCTCTTCTTCCTCAAATGCTCTCCTCCACCCTTCCTGATCAGAGTGTGAAGCAGGATCCTGTTTTTTGTCTGACCTCTCTGACAACTCATCACTTTATTTTTCCTTCTTATAGAGACAGGTCTCACTCTGCGGTCCAGGCTAGAGTACAGAGGCATGATCATAGCTCACTGTGGCCTCCAACTCCTGGGCTCAAGCCATCCTCCCCTTGGCCTCCCAAAGCTTATCATTTTACGCAGCCTCTTGACATGTGAGAATTCCTTAGAATTCCTCAGTCCCCCTTCTTCTCCCCCTACACCTGGGGTCACGTATGTCAACCATGAGCATAAACTGGCTTCCGAATGGGTTCTGTTTGACCTACAGAGTGAGGCTGTTAATTTTTACTAAAGCCAGTACTTACAAACTAGGAGACATTGCTTAAATTTTAGACTTCCAGGTTGTCTTCAAAAACCATAAATCATACCAGCCATGGAATAAGGATAGAAGAAAGTAGAATGTAAAATAGATACAAATGGCTATTACATAGCAAAGTAATAATCAAAGAGTCCCTTCTTTCATGACTTAGGAATCAAAAGATATGTTCAATGCAGATTTTGAGGATTTGTGCTGAGATATTATTAATTTTCTCTGTATTGTTTTCATTTTTGTCATATAGCCATATCCCTACTTCAACGGCCGCAGTTACTTGTTTTACCTTATATTATTCTCCAATCTGATTTCAAAAAGGATCTGTTTCAGAGTCCTTCAGTTTACTTTTTCTCTGAATATTGAACTTAACCAATAAAAACTGCTTTATGAAACAAGGGAGATAAAATAATAGGTAACTTTAAATTCCAAATTCTGTGTCAGTCTCATAGCAGATATTGTCCATGAAGTAGATGACATTTATTTCCTTTAACTCAAAGCCTTTCCTTATTCTTAATTTTCAAAGTGATGAAGTTCCCACAGGGGAGACTGTAAGAAAGGAATGAGACAAAGGTGGAAACACAGAAGAATCTGAATAAGAAAAGTCATTTTCATCCATTCTTCTTTTTACTTCCTTGTATAAGACACAAAAATATATGCTTGGCGGTAATGAGTCCTAAACTTCTATTTTCAAATTGAAAAATAGAAGTTGACATTTCAATTTCTATTACATCTTATTCCAAGAATAATGCACATATCTTTCTGCAGAGGACATAAAAAGTGGGGCTGAACACTATGGCATGACCTGTAAGGAAAGGACCACTCTGTGTTAATTAAGGAAGAGCAGAGAGATTTCTTCATACCATTCAATTACGTTGAAATGTTATTCCACAAACCACAATTTTAAAACTCCTGATAGCATTGAGCTAACATATTTGAAAGCTTTACTTATGTTTTGGAAATAGAGCTTTATACGGAATGTAGGCAGGATGATCGTTGGTGCAGCGGCAGGCGAAGTCAAGGGTGTGTTTGCTGCCTTTGGTCTCTAGCCCTGGTGTTTCTCTAGCCCACGAAGCCCGGTTGCCAGGCAACCAAGGCAACTTTGCTCAATATAGATATTAACAGGTTTAGGTTACACTGGGGGAAAAAAAAATGGAGTGAAAATGAGCACAGGCTTATCCTTCACCTGGAAATTTGGGGAAACAAGCAATGTTGTTCACACAATATTTGAAACAAAATGTATTTAATACCTTTATTAAATGCACGGAATACCTTTCATTACCCTCTTTAACTCTTAGGTGGTGTAAGCATAGCTCATTTCCTCGTTTGAGGTAATACACTTGCCATTGTGTATTGAGAAATACACGTGTTCACTGCCACCATGACTTGCAATTCTGCGTTTGAAAACACTGATTAGGCCGCCTGCTGTGGCTCACACCTATAATCCCGGCACTTTGGGAGGCTGAGCCAGGAGGATCGCTAGAACTCAAGAGTCTGAGACCAGCCTGGGCAACTTAAGGCAACTCTGTCTCTACAAAAGATTAAAACATTATGCCGGGCGCGGTGGCTCAAGCCTGTAATCCTAGCACTTGGGAGGCCAAGGCGGGTGGATCACGAGGTCAAGAGATCAAGACCATCCTGGTCAACATGGTGAAACCCCGTCTCTGCTAAAAATACAAAAAATTAGCTGGGCATGGTGGCACGTGCCTGTAGTCCCAGCTACTCAGGAGGCTGAGGCGGGAGAATTGCCTGAACCCAGGAGGCGGAGGTTGCGGTGAGCCGAGATCGCGCCATTGCACTCCAGCCTGGGTAACAAGAGCAAAACTCCATCTCAAAAAAAAAAAAAAATCATTAAAAGGGCACGGTGGTGCAAGCCTGTAGTTTCAGCTACTCAGGAGGCTGAGGCGGGAGAATTGCCTGAACCCAGGAGGCGGAGGTTGCGGTGAGCCGAGATCGCGCCATTGCACTCCAGCCTGGGTAACAAGAGCAAAACTCCATCTCAAAAAAAAAAAAAAATCATTAAAAGGGCACGGTGGTGCAAGCCTGTAGTTTCAGCTACTCAGGAGGCTGAGGCAGGAGGATCGATCGAGCCTGGGAGTAGTGAGCTATGATTGTGCCAGTGCACTCCAGCCTGGATGACAGAACAAGACCCCGTCTCAAATAATAATAATAATAATAAAAACTGATGATTTTTCTAGAACCTGAATTTTAATCTCACTTTAATAAAACAAGAACACTTTAATAATGTTACATAGTGTCAAGACTCCTACACAGACATCATTTTATTTGCAATTCATTGCCTGAGGTGAACAGGACAGGTTTAACACTCCCCCACTGAAAAGACTGGAAAACAGACTTCACGAAGATAAGTAACTAGTGCCACAACTAGTCAAGAGTAGAGATGGACGTGCATCCCAAGGACAGCCTGCCTCAACAGCTATTGCCTCTCAGCATTTTTCCAGGATCACTGAGAACGTAGCAGAAAATGAAAACCTTCATATGGGTTGCCACAGCTTCTAAGAATTCAGTACTGGCTCTTATGAAGAGGAGTAACAGTGACATCGGAGACACGTGGACCTGGGATGTGTTTTTTTTCCTCCCTCTTTTTCTGTTTTCCTTCCCCTCCCTCCCTCAATTTCTCCCTTCCTTTCTTTCCTTTCCTTCCTTCCCTCCCTCCCTCTCCCTCCCTCCTTCTCTCCGTCCCTTCCTCCCTCCCTCCCTCTCTTCCTCCCTTCCTTCTTTCCCTCTTCCCCCCCTCCCTCCCTC